>NC_052394.1:23390898-23678398 GCF_009389715.1 Phoenix dactylifera | reverse complement strand
TACTGACCCAGACAAGAGCTGAGTTCATTGATCCAATTGGACTTGTATTAAAAATATATTAAAAATTAATTTTTAAAATAAAAATATGCAATATAAAAAATATCAAGAATTATCTACTTTATAAAGAACTTGTAAAAAAATTATGTCTAGATGTAAGAATATGTTATATGTATCGATATTTTTAGATATTTTAAACAACAAAGATTTGAAATGATCATAAGGGAAATATTGAAATATTTCATTTTTCACCATAGTGAAAAGGATTGATTTTTTATAAAAAGAATAAATACATAACATACAGAAAATGTTATTTTTATAATGTGAACAAGATTTAAAGAAGTATAATAAAATTTCAATACAAAGCAACAATGAATGTTGTCTAAGTGGCTAGTTGGTTGGTGCCTAACTTGACAATGGTTTATTTCCTCATATAGCAGTATTTTAGGTAATTTTTTCCCAGATGTCTGAATCCAGATCCGAAAATTTTTCAAAGTCTGCATCTGATTCCATATCCAAATTCACGACTGGGTATCCGAATCTAGATCCGGATCTGATCGGACGGACTTAAACATTCCTATCCGAATCCGAATATGGAAACGGATGCACTTGGATAATATTCGACTCATTTTCAACCTTTGAAACAACAGATAGCTTTGGCAAGGTAGCCATCATTAATGGGAGAAATTTGCAGTTAAACATTACAGCTACAATATGGAGGCCAAAACTGGTGGTACAATGAGTGGTGGCATCAATACAACATCAGGTGACAGCAGGGCCATTGCAAGTATGACTCCTCAACAAGGACAACTTGGTCAATGAGCATTCCAAATAGGAAGCCCTTAACTAGAAGTTTGAAAAGCCAGCTAGTTTGCACAACAAGCATTTGCTCATCTGTTACTACATAGTGCTCTTAATAATATGTATGTTATTTTTAAGTTCTATGTTCACTATTACAATTGAGCCAGTGCTTGATACCAACACTGAATGCTGACTAGTAATCATAACTTGTTTGCCAAAAATAATCAATTTAACAACAATATGGACTGCTTATGCATTCAAAGACCTAATAATTGCAGGCCCTGGTGGAGCCAGCCACAATTATAGTAGGCCAAAGGAAAACATGCCATGTATGCATCATAAAGATAATTCACGTTAAATTTAAAGCATTCACCAGATAAGTTGTAAAAATTTAGCCTATGCACAAAGAAAAGACATTCACCTAGCTGTCACTTCATATGGTTCTCTTGGAGATTCCCATCCTTGTCCTTCATCAATTATCTGACCACAAACAGAAAGATGGTAACATGTGATGTAACCAAAACAAAAGATCAAGCAAATGCATTATGGTCATGTTTTTGGCAATATTGATCTGCATAGTCTTGTCAAGTAAGGCATATATTGGACCTGTGGATACCGGGAAAATTACACCTAACAAATGAATAGACACAATGCATGTAAATTTAGTACCTTCTTCAAGACTCCCAAATCCTCACTGATAACCTACAAAGAGAAGAAAAGTGATCTTTTGAGTTTCTTAAAGAAAAAGAAAGATGCTAGCAAGTCGCTGGCTTCAAGAAACTCAGATACAATCAATAAAATAACCACAAAAACAATGTGCCAGGAATCCATGATTTGCTCAAAGTGACTCGAGTGGAAAGAGAGGTATGGACCAAGTTCAGAAAGATTAAAATAATGGAACAAATGCAAGCAAAATACTCTGAAAAAAAATGCCACTGAAAATGAAGATGTTCTTTAAGAGATATATGAAGTCATTTATATTGGTATTAAAAGAGCAATGTTATGTATAAATATATGTAGTGGTAAAAACTGACAAACAAGTGAAAATTGCTTATGAAAAGAAATGGAATACACCTGCATTAAATCTCGCGAATCTTGAGAGAATTACAAATAAAAAGAAAATTTCCATTTAACCAGATCCCAAATCATTATTACCTTGATTTTGAAGAAATCTAGCATCTCAATCTCAAAATGAAGTTCATCATCTTTAGGGAAGGCCTCTGGAGCTGGAACTGGACAATCATCCTCAGCATAGTGTAACTCAGGTTTCATCTTGAACTGAAAATAAAGACTATTGGAGTGAAAAGGAAAAGAAAAATTTCGACCAGAAAGAATGACAGCACATCCTAAACATTTGCAAATAAAATTTCACTTTATGAGGACAACTTGTTGTTTAGTTATTAATAGCAGAATGATTCAATTGTTATATGAAGCCTCTGCATCAAGTAACATGCAGGATAAACTACAATCAAACCTTTGTTCTTGAATAAACTAAGCAAAATACAAGATTTGGGAACAATTAATTTGTTGAGATGCGTGTGCCAAATAAATAAGAATTTGTGAAATTACCATAATCTGAACTAATACTTACTCTCAAAGTCTTGATCCTATCTCCACCATGTAAACACACACTTGCTTCGTGACAGCTGCCCATCGGGCCATTACAACACACCAGGTAAAGCTCTTGCTTTCCTTAGATGATTTAATAGAAGTGTTATATTTAAACAAGTTATGTTGCTTAGGACATATTACAAGAGTAGAAAATGAATACTTCATCAATCTTCAAAATGGAAGACCCAAAGAGTCACAAAGAAATTACTTAATATAGTACAGCTTATGTATGGCACTTACCAAAATTCATTTTTTATAGAGAAACAACTTAATCATTAAAGACTACGATGTTATCCTTGATTACACCTTTGCAACCCACATAAGCAGTTATGCTTCACATACATTTACGAAATAGTTTAGACAGCTTAAAGAAAAATACCATTGCCACTTCGCCCTTCAGCATAGTGGGAATGCCTTCAGAAAGTCCTAGAATCATCTTGCTCTTCCCCAGGATATGTCTGATAGGACTGCCCTTACCTATTACATCAAATAGTTAGCCAAAGAAATCTGTCATTACCCTTTTCTAGGAAAAAGAAGATACGCATCAAATGCTAGAGGCAAGGACTGTATGTTATGTAATAAAAAAAAAATGTAACACTCTCTGCAAAAGCATTCTAAAGAAAAATCATGCTCGATGTGTCAACATGTTGTATAAATGTCAATAATCTCGAAATTTTACCTGCATTGAGTGGCGGTCAAAAATCATAGGCACTACTATTTGTGTAGTGTGTGTGTGTGTTACTGAGAATCAACAGAGGTAAACATGCGTTTAGAGGCCTAAAAATCATTTCCATACTTTATTATTAATAAGTCCTCATTAAGGTAAATATAGAATAATTTATAAACAAACATATGTAAGCACGCATTGAATGGCTCAAAGTTATTTTAGCTATAATATTAATGGGTCTTCGCCAAAGTAGGTACAGAAACAAAGGCATAGCAACAAACACCAGGATTTGTTTCTCAAGGGTGAGCATCAAAATCTTATTGCACAAAAATGATTTTGTCTTTTTACAAATTTCTGATGAAATGTATCTTCATCATGACAACACTAACCAAAAACTACATCATTTGCCACCAGATGTCTAGTCTAAGCAAGGCAGATCCAGATTTCATAAGTCAAGTAATTGGTTAATGTGTTATTGTGCCTGAAGATTAACAACATTAAGCATGTCAAATAGGTTCAATACAAATAATTTGGATACTGCTTCTAAATATGCACCAAAAAAATCAAGAAACAGGATGTATTTAACAAGATTATTAAAAAGAAAAAGAGTGTCAGCTCTTTTTCAAGTCAAAATTTGTGTAAGAAATAGAAGGTTCCACATTGGAAGATGATGACCAAGCATTCAAATACTCTTTCTCATTAAGCTTGGAGCGACTTAAGGCATAGTGCAAATTAAAATATAAACACACTTTTTTTGAGGAAAGCAAGATGAAAGAAATACTTCAATAGAAGATGGACTACATACTTTACATTAACTCCTTTGTAAATGGAGGAGTTAACGATTATAAAATCAATAAAAGAGAATTCAAATTAAAGATCCAAACCTTTGAAGATGAAAAAATGCTTAGAAACCAAAATTTATATATTTTTAACATTCTATAATCTAGGTATCAAATCAGTACAAAAATAAATGGTATCAGTTACACTTGTGTGGTACATACATGATAGGAGACATAAATTGAAAATCCAAGATCACGGTCTATGCATGGTAGACTTAAAGTCACTAATGTTTTGATGATTAGAATACGATAAAATACAGTATCATGCTACTGAAATTATCCATTTTGACACCTACTTGATGATTATGTTAGAGACAACCAAAATATCTGAATTTTGATTTCTAGATATTTTTTCTAGCATAAATCATGTTCAACAGTCTGGATCTCGAATTTAGATATTCTACCATTAATTCCGAAACATTAAGTCCTTTCAAGGAGTTCATATAAAGTGTGCAGTCCAACTCTTTCAATATTATGATTATATGAGACTCAGTGACATAAATGCAAGCTTACCCCCATGTTCTGATCTTGTAGAGTTAATGATAACACCATCTAATGTTCGAATAGTGCAATGGTATATGACCTGCATAAAAAATCAAGAGGGATGTCTAAGCATTTTGTTAAGTCGACTTAGAGAAGGCAAAACATTAGCCAATTATGATGAAGTCATACGAAAAGCACGTCCAGACAACCTATAACAGCCACATAATTATTATTATTATTATTGTTATGCTTATGATATTGTAAACGGCAATGTAAGAGGTCACAAGGTGAAGCGATAAACTTTGCAAACAAGCTCTACCGAGTAAAATATAAATAAACAAACAACTGAAGCAGAAAATGTGAACTGTCCGCTGGAAAACAAAGATCAAAGCATAATTTCATCATTATCTAAGATCAAAGCAGACTGGTTCTCAAGAAGATCAATAAAATTATATTGCGTAAACGCATTATTGTAGTAACAAGTGGATAAGAATTAGATTCTACCCGATCTCCATCTTCAGGCTTCGCTGAACCCTCTCCCGATCTGATAATTGCTTTCATCAAACTTCCAGGAGTAATTTTCTTTCTCCTAAAGAGCAGAAGCGAGTGGCAATCAGTTACTTCAAGAATTTGACGCTCATAAATGAAAATTGTTGCTTCACGACAACCATAACAAAAAAGATTTCCGGCTGCTACGTAAATAGAAAAGCCGAGCTCCAAAGAAATTGAACAGCAGCTTCCCTTTAAAAATTCAAAAAAAAGAAACAAAACAATGGATAACCATATTTTCTTGAAAACAACGCGAGAAATACTGAGCGATCAAGTCCCGTAAGCAAACAGCCCCAATCTTTCTACCAAGAAATAAATTCGGATCCCAAGAAACGTGGCTGGGCCTATCGTATGTAACAAGAACTGGAAGAAGATGAACACAAGCTCCATTAAGTCTACAGTTTCGAGGATGTAGCATGGGAGGGTGTACCTCTTCTCAGCTTCCTCGGATTTCTTCTTCTTTGGTACGAATTCTCGCTGATCCTCGGCTTCGTCCACGGCCATGTCGCCTCTTTCTCTGGCGAAATTTCGACCAGAAATCCCAAATTCTCAAGAACGAAGGTAGCAGTTGAAAACCCTAGTCCTTTCAGTCGTCCGGTCCCCGAAGACCTCTCCCCGACGGCGATTCCAATGGGTCGGTATTCTTGAATCTCGATGAACGTACAAATTTAGGGAAACCGCGGTGGGGCCTTGGTGGGACGTTTGGAATGCCGGAGCGCCGGCTCAATGATTTCTTTACAGGCCCATTGGCCCAGCAGGCCCTAGGACCAGCCCATTAAAATCTCTCCGCGCCGCTAGTTAATAATCTCGTAGCGAATGATTGGAACATCATGTAGCGCCCGCTAGTTTAGTCGAGAGAGACACAGGCACCGCATGAAAGAGAGATACAAGGGAAAGCTTTGGGTGGGTAAAAGAGATGGAACAAATCAAGACTTGGGAGGTGGGAGAGGTTGAGGAGGTTCTGCTTGCAGCTGGCAACCGACCGGAGAACTCGATCCTCGAAGAGGAGGGGATGAGAGGAGCTCGGCTGCTCCTAAAACTAGCATAAGTGGCGGAGCGAGGGCCACCAATCTTAGCCGGCTTATTACTCAATTGATTCGGATATCTAGGCTCAGTTTGACAGAAACTGTTGGCTGTAGAACTTTCAAAAGTAAAGCTTTTTAAAATAGAGCTTTTACAAAAAGGCTTTTGATGTTTGATCACTACATTTCTAAAATACCGTAAAACTTTAATGTGTGTTTGGTAAACAAAATAAAAAAATACTTTGAATATAACAAAATGACAATAAAGAACACTGCATAGTATTATACAATATAGCATAATAAAATATAATATATATTAATATATAAATATATGATATAGTATGATATTACTGTAATATAATATTATATTATTATAATATAGTAATGCAATATTGTATACGATAGCTAATAATATAACATAATTTGATATTATATAATACAACATATCAACGTATTATAATATAATGTATTATAATATTATATTTATAGTATAATATAATATGAATATAGAAAATATTGTAATTATTATTATATATTAAAGGATATTTAGGGTTCTTTATTTTCTTTGTTGGGACTTCTGTAGATTTCTATAATATAAAAAAATATTTTTATAATTATAATATTTTATCATGGGTATTTTGGTCTAAAAAGAAAAATTTTTATAAATGAAAATAGCTTTCTCATGCATGCTAAAAGTGCTTTTCTGAAGAAGCTACTCCTGAGAAACTATTTTAGCTTTCTAGCAAAGCTAAAACGGTTTTCCGGTTTTTTTTACCAAATACCATATTCCATCCAAAAGTGGTTTTGGAGAGTTAGTATTTTCTGACCCTCCAAAAGCTTTGCCAAATAGGACCTTAGTTTGGTTTAAACTTTAAACCGGGCGACGGCTACGCCATACATATACACTAAAATTTTGGCCGGGCTGGTCTTGGGCTGAAAATTGCAATCAAAATCCAAGTCCAGTCCGTTTAACATAGTAGGCTTATATTTCCTGCTCGGTTTGGTCCGCCGGGTTTATATTCAGATTCAAACTTGTCCGAAAGACTTCGGGGGTCTAGGTAGGACGGAGCACGTATGGTTGCGGAAGTGATCGATATCATGGCCGTCGTTGGACAGCCATTCCATAATAATTAATAGCAATAATGCTGGGATAACCAATAGCTTACAGGCAGGGCCTGGCGTTGGGCGAGCGTGGAGTACATGCAAACCCCGAGCCGGTCTTTGAGTGGTAGTTTGCTGACCTCTCAAGTTTGAGCCCTTGAACCATAAAATATGAAAAACGCACTGTTGGCGTGTAGAACAAGCACAATAGCAAATATGGCTATTAAAGGGAGGGTGAAATCTGCTTTGAGACATCTGCTACATCGCAAAAAATTGTAATGTCTTTCAGGCCGTACATGTATGCCGTAAAGTGAATAGAGTTGCTCACTAGATCGTCTCCTTTGTTGCCCAACATTTCGAAAAAATTTTATGAACGCATCACAGGATCTCTCCTCCACCGCTTTATCACTTTTTTTCTCTTGATTCTGCTGGCTGCATCCACATTAAAGTCGTATGAGCAGCCGTTGTAGTAAAAAAGAAAAAAAAAAAAGTATCAAAAGAGAGACCAAGTATGCTAGAATTATGCTATATAACGATAGCAAATATGCTTGGGAAGCATGTAGGGCTCTTGGGCAGCCACCAAACTAGAGGCCCATCCCGCAACCAGAAGTCTTTGAGAAGTCGACAATCCACCGCGCCACCTACCGGTCCAATATCAGGCAACACATCGGCGCGCGAGATGTGTTCGATCAAATGGCCCACAGACAACCATCACATGACCATGGCAACCTCTGGTAATTTACTCGGCAGCAACAACAGCGTGTCACGCACATGGTAGGGCCATCTGAGGTTTCCATATTTCTTCACGGATATCGAAACACTGGACTGCCCATTTTTATGAGCTCACGACACCCCAGAGGAGGAAGAACGTGCAGTCCGCCACAAAACAAAGCTACTTTGCTTCCCCCCATCAAACTACCCTGCTTCTACTGGAAGTCTTCTCCCCTGCTCGATGCCACCACGATCACTGACAGATTTTTTCGGCAAAAATGATCAATAATATTTAATAACTTTCGGTGGTCTTTATCCGGAACACTTTCAAAGGAGAGATTTGACCGGTTCGAGCAGGGAAAGCAAGTCACGCACCGCAGTGCCGCAGGACCCAAAAGCAAAAAGAATGTACGCAAAAATAAAAAGGGAGCGGCACGTACCGCGGCTGCTGCGCAAGCAACCACTCCTCGACCCAACTTTAAAAAAAGGTCGGGAAGAACAAAGGGAAATGGGGTGCGAATTGCAATTTGACGCTTCAACTTTCCAAGACTGATCCATACGTCCTTTCTTCATCAAAAGTTTTAATTAAACGAGTTTTAATTTGAGTCAATGTTATCCTCCCAGTCGTGAGTCGTCTGTCGTATACGCCATTAACAACATTTATGAAAGGACCAAAGTACTTTGTGGTATAACAAGGTCGGACGTGAAGAAAAATTGGACTTCGTTTCGCATTGATTTTGGTCAGCTAAAAAATACTTTTTAAAAAATCATAAATTTTTTTTTTTACTCTTCCAAAGCTCACAATATTTAATTAAAAAAATTGGACTCTTATATTATTATAATATTTTTCAGAATAAATATATACGTTTTTTATTTATTATATTTTTAACATAAAATATTAAAAATTATAAACTAAAAATATTTTATTATAACAATTTTTGATAGCAGATATAGTTAGAGCAATTGCCAAAACTATATAATAATCTTTATAATAAATATCTAATCAAAAATATTTTCTTAGTTTAGTTATCATTATCAAATAGATATCAAGTTTCAATAGTATTTGAAAAAATATAGTTACTAAATAGTAAATAACCTTTTATTACAAACTTTTTTTAATTAAAAACTTTAAAAGTAAAAGTTCTACTGAAAGCTTTACGATCTATAATAATATTAAAAAAAACTTTTTAAAAAAAAAAAATCCACCGCAGCAACACATTCACCCTCGTCATTGTTGTGATGTTCTCTCTCCCATCTCCCTTACCGTTGTCACGGGCATTGGCATCTCTTTCGGGTTTGCTCTTTTCTAGCCAAAAGCATCCCCCAAGCTCATCGAAAATCGGACTTCACATCACCGCTATTTCCATCATTGCCATCATCCTTACGGCGCTCGGGCTTGGCATCACCAACCTCAACTACATGGCTGTGTCCACTACCACCGCCAACCGCCGCCATCCATCGTCCCGCCCTGACTTGGATGGCCGACCGCTCTTGCTAATGTCTAAATCCGCACCATCCTTGGTCCATCCTCACATAAAAGAATACTATTGTTGAAGACCTTCGAAGTGCTGATATGGATCGCTTCCATCAACTTGCAAAATAGCAACAAATTAAGAGCCCATCGAAGTTGGCTGTAGCCAAGCCTCAAGTCAGAAAAGATAAAAAAATTTGGTAATGGTGTGAGAGAAAAAAAAACGAATGGAAGTCCTGCTTGTTAGTGTAACATCATTGTCATCATCGTTTCGTGATTCTGAGCCTATGAGGGTCGCACAGTAACTCTTCAAAATTGCATCATAACCGTCTAAGAATATGATGAAACCTCTTAGGGCCACTATACTAATCTTTAATTCTCAGCATGACAGACCGCCCAATACGAGAGGGCTCTAAGTCGATTAAAGATGGATGTCGAGCTGAATGATTATCTAACTGAGCTATAAGACTCCATCTGGCACATCCTGTGCCAATGTGAGCTCTCAAAGAATGGTGTTTCTAATCTGCTCAGGTCTTAAAAACAGATTGAGATAGTTCTTATTTGACTACGCAGAACACATCAGTTTTGCGTTGGACAAATCCAATCATACTACATCATCAAGCCCATCTCCTACCGCATCAAATACCATCGATATTGACGCCCTTCGTGGGACCTATATGGTCGGGGATGTGGTCATCAACAAGCTGGAGGACTCTTCCTCCCGATCTACTTCACACCCTACAACACCAAGACCATCATGGCAACCATCGACGGGGCAAACCCTACAACCTGCTGTTTCTTCGACCTCAAGCAAATTAGCAAACGGAGGACAAGAACCGGCACAATAATGAGGCTGACGTGGCCAGAAAAAACACAGCCACAAGAGGTGATGGAGGGATCGGCAACGGCAGATCACAGAGACGCATATCGAAAACCACCTGGATAATTATCTAAAAGTACTATGGACCTATGATGGTCACATGAGAGGACCAACCGCCCCAGAGAAGTTCAGAAAGTGGAGAATAGCCCGCCGAGGAAAAAAAACCGTCTGAAAAAAATAAAAAATAACGAAAAAATAACTCTTGTTGGATTAATTCTTTTAATAAAAAAACTATATATTTAGTTCACCGACTAAAATTTGGAATACTTTTTTCCCATGATAATCTCTCTCTTTAGCAAAAATAAAATAAATATTTTATACAACTTTAATAACAAAAAATAGAAGCTCCCAAAAATAAGACTCTACAATGTACCACTTTGTCTTACCGACCAAACTTGCCATCATATTCTCCCACCAAAGTCCAAAAATTGATTCAAATTCAAATTTCAAGAAAGTGAAAATGATATAAGATAGCCTCAGCACAACACAAGAACAGAGCCTGTCGGGCGCTACATTACAGACAGATTCCAGTTCGGGTAGCTGACCGGTCACCGAGTATCATCAACCCAAAAGAGCCGGAGACTTGAGCAAAATCCAAAACAACACAGCACGACATGGAGGAAAATGGACAACCACAAAGGAACAAAAAAACCACAAGCCCAATAAGAAATAAAACTTACCATTAAGCCATATTCCTTAATACATTATAGAGCGATAACGCACTTACAGATCGTCGCCAAGATAACATTCTATCTTGATCATATGTCCTAATAACTCCCATCCCTCAAACAAAAATTACAGGAGAGAAAATATACTTCAGGAAACCACCCAAACACTGATTATTATTACCCAAGCCTAAATGCTTGGTCTTTCTTTGCAAGTCAAAAGGCTGCAAGAGAGAGTAATAGGTGGGCTCGGCGAGTAAACATAGAAGAAATTATCTTATTCGATATAGGTACCCACTTCATAATTTTTCTTCCCAAACAACAAAAAACTGCTGGACTTATTTCGACCTTCCCGCGATCCGTCTATTCCCCGGCACCCGAGCAAATCATCAAGCGATCTCGTCCATCCAAGCACTTCCTCCTTCCCAAAATCCAAAATGACACAAGTCTAGATCTACACGACAAATATCACCTACCATTTCTACTGCTGTTTTTTTCCAGTTTCCTCCAATATGAAGTTGAAATCCTAACCTAAAACTGCTGAGAGACTACTTGCTACCCGTAAAAGCGACAAGAGATGTCAGTGACGAGGAGTTAGTAAGTCCACTCCGGGGGTAGGAGAATGTCATGGCTTGGAACGGCAGCTGGCTGAGGATGGAGGTTCCGCTTTGGGTGGGATAGAGCATTGTTGCTCCGGCCAACCAGGGAATCTGTTACCAAAACATACACAAGTTAACAAAAGTCAGGCGAAACGGGATCTGAAAGAAAATTTAAGGAGAGAAAACGGGGGCTTGCCGTGGTCAAGAACAAAGCCGCCAGGATATCGTTGCTGGGCTCCCAATTCCTCCGGGATCAAGTTAAGAGCCTGAACGACTCTAGCCGGCAGAAGCACGGTCGAACAAGCTGATAATTACCCAAACAAAAAAAGAGACGAATGAAACCATGCCGGTAGGCTAAAACCTCGCGTAATGATAGAAGAAAATGACATAACTGATATACTAAAAAACATGATTCCGTTTGGGTAACCTCCGAGCATAATAATCACAAGATCTGGAAAACTAGCAGCTAGTGATTTTCTTAAATGACAATTATACCCAAATTCCATTTAAACAAGGGGAATGCTAGGATGATTACCTGGCTTCTTGAGAGACTCGGTTGGAGTTCCGACCCTCCGGGGGAGGAAGACACCGGTACCAGTAGACTCCCTTCTGGCACCAGGTCCGGTGAGGAAGACAGCTCTCATCCCAGACCCTTGTTGGTGTTGCTGCGGCTGCTGCTGCTTCTGGAGAGGAAGTGGCAGACCAAGTGGCCGGCCGCCGCACCGCCCCTCTCCTCCATAACCGCCGCCGCCGCCACCTCCGACGACCCTCGCTCTGCCCTGCCTCCCCCATGCGGCTGAAAGCTGTTGCTTCATTAATTGCTGCTGCTTCAAATGATAAAACTGCAGAAAAAAACACACAAAGATTAGAGAGTGAAAACATGATGAACAACCATATATTTTAAGTAAGGACAGACGGATCTACCTGAGCCGCCTGCAACTGCTGCTTGGTGAGCACTGGAGAGTTATAACAGCCGGCTTTTTGGGGGTTCTGGGAAGGGGCGGGAAAAGGCTTCCTCGACGGCCCGAGGAGGCCGCGGGCGTAAACGTTCTGTTCGTTTAACCTCAGCCGCATCACCTGCCCTGCGGCTTCGTACAGCACATCCCATGGATCTTCCTTGTGCTGCTCCATCGGTGACGACAACGGTGAGGAAACCAGCGAAGGCCCGTTCGGGCTCCCCTTGCCGGAAGCGGACCACGCGCTCAGAGTCGACTGAGGAGAACCGGTCATCATCCGCATCTTCTCACAAGAAACCCCACAGATCAGTACACCAAATAACAGTAACACCTAACGCAACGACCAAGAACCCTCAAAAGATGAAAGTTGAGAAAGAATACCTTGACGTTGTCACCACAAGGAAGAGCAGAGGACACCTTGTCGCCGTCCTGGAGAAAGCAGTGAGCCATCTTTTGCGCGAGCCCAGCCATATAGTCATCCTCATCGCTTTCGGTTCCGGTCACAGAGTCCACCGGCGATGGCGGATTGGAACCAAACCCGTATGGCAGCTCGCCGGAAAAGCAAACATCGCCCACCCCGGCTGCTTGCGCCTCGCTCCTCCTCTTCTCTCCTCCATCGACGAAGAAATCGTCGCAGAGGAAGTCGGATGGAAGCCAGAACTCCGGGTCCTCCAGATTTTTCGCCATTTCGGGGAACAGAAGAGAACCAGTAGGTGTAGGTCCGGGTGTGGAGGTGGTCGAGGGGAAGATGCTAAAAATAGGAGAAAAAGGAGAGGGTAGACATTACTCCAGTTGGGATTTTGCTGGTTGCAGAAGAAATAATAATAGCCCACACTTGGGAGGGATGGAGGGAGGGAGGGAGGGGGGGGGGGGGTTGCTGCTCTGGTTTCCACTCGCTGGGGCCCCTTAACAAAGGAGGGAGCCAAGAGAGAGAGAGAGAGAGAGAGAGAGAGAGAGAGAGGAGGAGGAGGAGGAGCAAAGAAAGCGAGAAGATTTCTCTTTCCGGTGGAACCGAGATGAGAGAGAAGGGGGGGGGGGACACAGGAGGGAATGTCGATCGACGGTAGGAAGTTGAGCGGTAGGTTAAGTCTTCCCGGTTTTAAAGAGAATATGGCGACTTATTATGGGTAAAGAAACCAAAAAATTAAAAAAGGGTAAGGCGGAAAAGCGAAACCCTAGCATCTATTTCCAGTCCCTCCGCTATCCGCCATCCGTCGCGTTACCACGCAACGCTACCTTCTTCCCTTTGTTAATTCTTATTTCTAAATAATTATATACGCGTCGGCAACTTGACGTATCCGTCCTTTGTTCTTTAGCGTCATAGCTTGTGATGGCAAGGAGGAGATCGTCTTTCCACTGTATCCAACTCTAGAATGATATAATTTGCAATAAAAAACATGAAATAATTTCAGTTACTAATAAAAGATTTTGAATTTTGATAAGCGGTCAGTGTCCGGAAACACCAGAAACATTAACAAGCCAACGACAAAAGATGTCACTGGCTTGTCTATTTGAGTATTTTCTTCTCCGGTTGCTTAAACTACCATCCATCCTTCTCTAATTAATTCATTAATCAGCGGTTAGCTCAACAAACTGGGACAGGAAAATAAATCACAAAATATAATATTCCCGTCGTAGGGAAAAAAAATAAAAGAGGCTATTATTATTTGTTCTCGTAAAAAGGCCCAAACACGTCATTGACGTGTAGAGTGGAAATTAGAATCCGGTTTCCGGCGCCAAAAAGATCTGAAACCGCCAGTCCAGTACGGAATGTCGTGCATGACAGGTGGACATGTCTCACCACCACTCTACTCTATTTACTTAGCACAGTACCATACCCACCAGAATCCTAGGTTACCGGAAGGCCCCGTTCCGTTGCAACGGTCATCCACAAAATCTCACCCAATCGACCCCCGGTGAAATCACCGCGGCCCTCCTTCTCGAAAATCGAAATCTGAATCCATGGCGGTGGTGACGTGGCGGTTGTGGAGAAGTTGCCACGTTCGCCTTCTAGCTCGCCGTTCTTCTTTTAAAAAGGCAAAAAAAAATAAATCTGCCGGCCTTGGCAGCGCCGCCGGGGAACCGGACGCCGGAGTCCCAATCGACCGCTAGCTGGTCGTTCTTCTTTAAGAAACAGGAACGTCCACCTTCCTCCGTCCGCTTCGACGACGGTCGCTTTCTGTCGGCTGAATCCATGGCGGTGGTGACGTGGCGGTTGTGGAGAAGTTGCCACGTTCGCCTTCTAGCTCGCCGTTCTTCTTTTAAAAAGGCAAAAAAAAATAAATCTGCCGGCCTTGGCAGCGCCGCCGGGGAACCGGACGCCGGAGTCCCAATCGACCGCTAGCTGGTCGTTCTTCTTTAAGAAACAGGAACGTCCACCTTCCTCCGTCCGCTTCGACGACGGTCGCTTTCTGTCGGCAAAACGGCAGCTGTCGCCCCAGTCTCCCGGACGCCACTCCGTCCCATTAAATCCGGTTGAATCATCCATCCCGCCAAAAATCAAGAAGGCATTTCATAATTATAACCCATACGCGATAAAATAAAATAAATAGGAAATAGAAAAAGGTGCGCAGGGTGTGGGGCGACGCGACCTGCTTACCTGCCGAGGAGGACAGCACGGGCCGAAGTGGGATAAACTGATAAAGAAAAGGCGGGAAGCCAATGGAAGGAATAAAAATATATAGTAATAAAAAATATTCATAGATTTAAAGAATGAATTAAAAAGTAAACGAAGGAGAAGAGCTCTCTGCTCTGCCTTCGGCCGTGCATAGCTTCGAGGCGCTCCTATTCCTGTTGCCTATTATTTTAGTTCCCATTTTTAAAATTCGAAAAGCAAAATAATTTGAAATTTCCAATTTAAAAAATATAAAAGGCCAAAGCCACTGATTTGGGCTTTACCGTAGCCGGAGCTTTTGAATTTCCCGCCGTGGGAGGGACCCCTTCGGGCGATGGACCACAGTCCCCCCCTGCACCGGACGGGGGTGTTGCGTTCCCCAGATCAGATGGAAAGGGGGCCGCGGGGCCACAAGCTCGCTTGACTTATTTTAGCGGAAAGAGATTTAAACTATTTCCAACGCGAACCTACGAGGACTGGAGCCTAGTGCTTTTGGGCGCGGTTTTGGTGCCTAAACTCGCTCTGGCATCCTGAAATTTAAAAGTTAAAAAAATTAGGCGCCAGATTTGGGGCGGGGAGTGGTAGATAGCTGTGTACGTAGCAATTATTGCAGCGGCCAAGTGGATAAGGACAAAGAGAGCGATGCCATTTGCCGTGAATTGTTTTCGCATCGCAGCATCATCATCATCATGCGGCCACGGGGCCGTCAAATCCCCTCGCATGTACAAAAGGATCATTAATTGAAGGGCTTGGAGTTGGTGGGCATTGGATCTCGAACAGGCCTAATCTTAAAGACGGATCACATGGAACTGGGCGGTCACAGTTATCGATGACGAAGTTGATGGGAGGACTGAGCCACATACTCTGGTCGCCATTACATCTAATCATGGCGTATGCTGGTAGACCGGCGGAGCAAGTTAAAAATGATGGGCTCGGCCATATAAGAGGTGCCACGTCAAATCAGAGATTCCTTATTCTACAGACGGTTTTTAGTTGCGATGCACGGAATGGCCTCGAAACAATAGATGGGACCTCCGGATCGCAATTATATTTCCACTCCAATGTTTTCTGATCGCGCACCGCCTCTTCGACCCCTGCTGACACCGGCAGCAGCCGGCTTCTGCGTCTTCCTCTGATTATGGCGAGTTCAGGGGCCCGTGTTATATCAAAAAGGCCGGACTCCGGGCTCCACTTTAGGATGGGGTCAGGTGATGCATGGAGATACGTGTTACTGATGGTTTCTTCCCTTGATGGTATTGAGCTTTGACCTTTTTGAGAGACTCTTATTAAGCTTGCAGCACACCACCATTCTTGGCCTTCATCCTTCCTTTTCTTCTTTTTTTTTTTTAAGATTTTTTTATAGCGTGCAAGCAATTGCCCACGGGATAAGAAAGAAGAAGCCACCACAAAAGTAGGGTCGGTTGCTCTGCCCACCACCTTATATGGCCTTAAATTTTTCTGGATTTCATGGGCCCTACTTGATTTCCGTTTTTATCTCACCATGGTTGCAACTTGCAAGGTGCCTACATTAAATAACATAAAATTTAAGTTTAACAAATTATAATATCATCGGGTTTATTTATTTATTGCATGAAATGGATGAGTTATATAATTTTAATACGAATATATTTAAGAAACTCAAAATACACCATATCTCGAGGTCGTTGTCAAGTTCATCCTCAGAGCATGCTGGAAACCTGCAATTCAGTTAACGACATCCAGTGTGAAGCCTTTTACTTTTTCTCCTTTTATGTAGTCGAGAATTAAAGTTGTATATATCTTATGAGTCATGCGGTAGTGTCTGCAAGGTTTCTCACTGACAGAAAACCTTTTTGCTTCCACTGTAATTTGATTTTATTGGACAGTAGAATATTTCGATGGAAGCGGTGTGGGATAAGAAAAGTCCTGGATGCCTTAATGAACAAGTATAATGACGGCTTGTGGCGTGGAATGTTCCACTTAATGACGGTGTAGGACGACTAGTGATTGCTCGTGTAAGGCTGGTTCATGATTAAAAGACAACTGACTTGATTGGCATCAACCACAATCCTCGAGCTTTAATCTTTATATGTGGAAAGCAATGGTGGGCACATGGAATACGCTGCTAACGCGATTTTTTTTCTTTTTCTTTTTTATCGTGATTGAAGATGATGACCTGGACTTAAAATTAAGACCTAGAGAAATACTTACGTGGCAGTTAATCTTGTACAGTTCTGGGCCTTCTGGCTCAGTTTCGCTACTTCATGAAGAGAAGGAATTCAATTATGTGAACCAGTCTTTGTTTCGAGATTTTTAACTTACCAAACAACATCTTCCGGAAGGATTTGGAGTCACCCTCTACGTGGACTTATCATTCTTTGACAGGCCCAATTGTACAAATCATTAGGATTAATTTTATGATTAAATTCTGCAAGCATGTTTTGAGACAAATGCGTGACAATTTTTGACTTGGATTGTGAGGATCTGCTGCACCCATCACGTTCTAATACACGAAGTCAATACACGATATATGTAAAGCAATTTGCTGGTGCACCGGAGTGGTGCTGGACCTAATATAGTTAAAAAATTTGTGATGTATTGCTTCTATCACAACACAAATAGTTTCTACCATATACAAACATGAACCATTGATCTACTTTTATCTATTTTTTTTATTTTTTACATGAAAAATTATAGATCATTGATCTTAAAAGTTTTAAAGAGATATACAGACATGCATGGTTGAGAGGCACTAAATAAGGATCTTATATTCTTATTTTGATGGTGGATGATTTCACTTCCGACAGATGGTGACGGATTTTGATGACAATAACAAGAGAATCTCGATAATTATCACTACAAAAAAAAGAAAAAAACAGAAGCGCTATTAATTAAAGAGATGCATCGATTTTTATTCTGATGTATGTTAATTGTAGATACTGTATATTTGTGATCCATTGCGTGGGTCCTTACTCTCTCTCAACCTAAAAACATGTAATCATGCAAAACAATGTCTAACATAACACATTGTAACTTACTCTTTACACCAGCACGAGCGTGACTCTTTTGATGCCCAATGTATTATATCAAATTGTTATATCTATTATTCTATTTCTCATCCAATACAACACTAATTCGGCAAACAAGGATCATCCGCCGCTAGATACAGAGCACGACTATCAATAATGATATGCCATGTATGGCATATAAAGCTATCTCGATAGTTGTTATTGTTCTAATGATAACCGTCGAGCATGGTTCTGTATTCTCAGGTGTAATTCTCACACCTTAGGAGATTTTGGTCAAAAACAAAAATTGTGCAGCGTGGCATTGTTTTCTTTGTACAATATAGTGCTGCTTGTATGCACGGATTCAAGAAGTCAAGACAAGTAGTTATTTTTGAACTCAAGATTCGCATACATAAATTTTCCAATCGGAGCACTGGTGCTCCCCATGTCCACTTAGAAGCTTCACGTCTTCCTCGCAGATCACATGCCATTCCGTAATCGCGTGTCTGAAGACATGCCTACGAGCTTCCACCTCTCTCCCGTTGTCCTGACGAGAAATCCCTCATAAAAAGAAAAAGAGAGAAGATGGTTGGCCGTCGTATCCTGGAAGAATACATGCACACGGACCAACCTTCCAAAGTCTCAACCTAGAGGATTCCCATCGCCATTCTCCGCCACCAGAGAAAGGTCAAGGACAAGCCGAACTTTCCATGTATACCGTGCCTTCAATACTACGCACGCTAATCAAAATCCAGAGAGGACTCGGTCGTCATCTTAAAAAAAAAGCTTACAGCAACTTGCTCGTAAACAAAAACCAGTAAAGTATTTGCTTTCATAGACCCAAAGGCCTCAAAAGTGGTGAGGGTGCGGTTTTTATTAGGTGGGGAGTGATGGAGGGACGGTGCACGAAGTCTGGCGAGGATTGGGTGGAGGACATGTCGCATTGAATCACGGGAAAGATTCCGGATTCAAATTTGCTGCGCCCATGACCATACATACTGGTGGAGGGGGCTATTCGTTGTCGAGGGCCCCGAGAATCTCTGAATCCTTTGACCATGCTCCATAGCCCTGGCTTCACTCTTATTAACTCCAGCTTCCATTAGTTTATCAACATGCAATCTCTCTTTCACCACTCTCAAATCTACGCTATGCTCATAATGCCGCTGTCCTATATAATGTACTAAATGGACTCACGAGGCATCCAATTCAATTGGCACCTTATTATCTAAGGTGGTGGTTGTTGAATCTCAACTTTTGATTGAGATCATTAACCATCTGTTCATGGAAGTTGGATTGGGTATGAAACTAATTCACCATGAGCTGCCCTCACATTCCTACTCTCTGGAAGTTGTGACATGAATCAAATTGTTATATGGTTGGCTGTCATGTTGATGGATCCATATTATTATAAAACAAGCTGGAGGTTGGCAAGACCTAGCTGAGATACCTAATGCCGGCAGAATGCGAGTGCAAGTCAAGGATCTTGACATCAGCCACAGCCATTTTTTTCCAACTGCAGTTGGCCTAACCAAACTAACAACGGGTCACACTTTTGAGGGAAAGCGATCGACTACCTCCCTCAAGACATATGCAGCAAACTGAGAAAAATAAAAAAAATATTAATTTCCAGCTTCAGATTAACTTCTTTTTCTTCCTTTTGCATTTCATATATTTGTTATTCTTATAAAAAATTGTTATAAACAATTAATAAGAAGCGTATGTATCCTTCTCATTTTTTTTTTTTTAAAAAAAAAAGGCAGCTCATAATGCAAAGAATTGAAAGCAACTCAACTGATCCTTCAAAGAATGACCATAATGCAACGCATAATTGCTGCAACAGTAGTTGACGCAGAAACTGTTTGCATATCTTTCCAGCTCAAAAGAACCTGCACTTGAGAATACAAGCCAAAGCATGAATCAACTTGCAGCGCAACGTTCCAAATACATATATCTATGTACTCAAAAAGAAAATAATCCAATGATAATAACACGAAAAGTGGAATTCCTGTTGAGTCCGTCCTCCAACAGGTTAATCAGCTGAGAATCACAACACCAATAAAAAAAGCCGCTATATATAAAGCGGCATAGAATATCAGAAAACCTATGTAAAACCTGCTGTATTCTTTTGGGGATAATAAATATTATTCCACAGCAGAGAATTTAAGCATGCATTCGAGTCTCGAGTAAATGTCTAAATTTCTTGATAGCAAGATATATAGGCCATCTTGAAAATAGATATGCAAAACGAACTTCTAAGATGTGAACTATCATAGCCGATTTGAAACTAACCAAACCCACCATTAGAAAGGCTTGTCCTCACCAACTGGGTTCGGCTTTGTGGATCCTTGTTTGCCAATCATTTCTATTAAGGGCAGCATTTGGTGTCATTGCAAGCTTTTCTATCCGATTCGCAGCTTTCACTTGCTTTAACAACTCGTTCTGAACATAGATAATGATATTATGGTTGTGCATGATGAAAACTTATAGGCATACAAATACACCAAGACTGAATCCAAGTAATAACCATAAATTATTTCTGATGCTTCCAAAGAGCAGCATGTGTCACAGTTACCAGCCCACTAGTCAATACTCACACGATTAGAAGCTTTGATAGATTGCAAATAAATCCGATATCTGAGCAGCAAATTAAGGGTAATATAGCATTACTAGTATACTTCTCCATAGTGTTATGTGTGTGCATGACATTATGCTAAATTCTTTTAAATTTTGTACAAAAAATGAAAGTTATATCAGAACACCTAGAACTGGCAGGATCTCTAATTTCATCATCGCCACATACTACAACATTGTGCCCTGATAAAACAATTCATTCAATTAGATAAAATATTGAATGATTGTGCATAAGAAAAAGTAATCAGCACCATGAGTTGCAAGGAAGAAATGAAGAAAAGTAGGGATTTACAAATTATTACAAGAGAGTGCCACATATAAAGCTCATAATTCAATTTGATTGAATAGTAAATGATCTATAGATAGAATGAAGCAGTTCGATACTGTTTGATTTGAAAGAACAAACAAGAAATGTATATGTTTAATTTGTAAATGACAAGAGAAACTGGAGCCATAAATTCTGAAGGGATCAAGCAATATGATATGAAATAAAACTACTCAATGCTAAATATTTTTCCAAACTCATGCATAGAATTGTATGATGGGACATACTAAAATCCACTCCATGGAAAGCGTTATTGCCAACGACTATTGCCAATGACAATCTAAATTCAACCTTCTGAGGGGACAAACCTCATTTTGCAGTGAAGTCCAAAACGGAATGAGAAGCTTTAGAGGTGACATCTCTAAGCGGCTTAATTGAAGGAGAACGATTCATTTATGAATAACTTGAGGCACTCTATCATGATCCTGACATCAAACATTCTGACAGCATCAGCTTCTTACACTCGACCATGATTCTGACATTAAACATTTCGAAAGAAAAAGCTTGCCATCACCAGAAACTGTGGGGAGTTAAAAAATGACACAGGGAAACCTGTTCCTGCATTACCAAGCATCAATAGATGCTGTAGATAGCTGATGGTCATCATGAACTTCAACATGATGCAATGATATGATGATATGGGCATCCATTACCTTCTATTATTAATCAGACTTTTGCAAATATATTGATTGCCACCTTCAGAGGATGCTCTTCCCATATTTCTGCTTGTATTCCGACCCAGTGGCTTCCCAACCATTTTTAATCATAAATAGTGCACCTCAATCTAAGTTTTCAAAGAAAACAATAAGGATATTACACCTCAAAATTCTAATGTAAATTAAAAAAAAAAAAAATCTTTGCAACCGAAAATCTTCTACCTTAAAAGTTCTTCAGTCCAGATATTTTAAGGTATCTTTTTAGAGTTTCTAATTTATTCTTTGTTAAATCGGATTTTCTCCTGTGATTATCTAGAAGTTAGCATGAGTGGATCTCCTTTTCCTATTCACAAAGTCCGGCAATGCTAGAATCCTTTATTCTGTAGAAATCTAGCATGGCTTATGTCTCTTAAGAAAGAAATCTAATTAGGGTTATTATACAAATATTTTCAGCTCAGCAACATTAGAATTTCTTATTTTGTAGAAGTCTAACATAATTTAAGACTTTTAAAAGAAAAATCTAATTAGAATTATTACCAAAATACTTTTAAATCTTTAATAAAGTAATATGATTAGAGTTATTTTTGGAATTGAATTTGAGAAATTAACCCGCAATCTATAAAATCAGTCCCAACAGGAGGAAGCGATCAGAATAGCTGCACATGGTTATAAGGTAGAACCACTGAAATCAGAATTAATGCATCTAATAAAACCAGAATCAGGGATTCGCTCTCTCAGCTATACATCCTCTTGATTTCCTACTTTTTCTGGAGCACAAGAACTCCATTAAGTTCTAACTGTAAGTGTCAGTGCACATAAATAAAAGGGTTCCTTTAGCAAATGTACTTTTGTGCCATGGATGAGAAGTCGTCATCATCTGCAGATGCAGATGAGTAATAGATAACACTGTTGGAAGCCTGACAAGCAGAAAGACCATGCAAAACCTAGAATTCACAAAAGCAGATAAAAGCATGTACTGTATAAAACCTACAATTCCTTTTTTAACTTCCCATGGGTTTGCTTTGGGGCAGCATATGAATGTTGAAATTAACTAACCTGTAAGAACATCATTTGGAGCAAGATGTATAACAGATCGATAATCCTAGAATAGTTGGTATATATTTAAAAACACCTTGTCATGCAGCAAAGCTTCTCAAGATGCTGAATGCTAACAAATTAGATATGTCGATAATCTTGGACTAGTTGGTATATATTTAAAAGCAACTTGCCGGGCAGCAAAGCTTCTCAAGATCCTGTAAAGTCATCAAAACCATTAAAACATAAGTGACACCATGGTCCTGACTGAATAGCTGCCGCATATGGGGAATCTAAAAGCTCACGATCATCGTGACGAGGTATTGAAAAGCAAAATTAGCTAACAGGTAAATGAACAACAAAGTCGGACATCAAAAAGGAAACTCAAGTGTGCAGCATGAGGATAACAGTGGATGGGAACTGAATCAACTAAAGAGAAGAGGCCTCCTTCCTCTACGTTCCCCCAATCAAGCTCAATTGCTTGTCAGCAATGAGGCAGAAGATACCACATAACCAGTCAATCAGTTTAGAAGCAAGAATTCTTATGTGATTTCCTGAATGGGCAGGCCTCCTCCTTGGTTGTGGAACTTCTACCTTTCCTTATTAAATTCCACTCAAGTCAATCAAAAGGATTCTTCTAACAAATAAATAATCACAGAGGTTTCTTTTCTTAAGAAACAAAAAAAGCCCCAATGTGGCTTTTTGGTTGATCCATTGGCAGAAATGGAGGCATGGGGTCTGGCATTGGTTAAAAAATTTCTCCATGTACCTTGGTTGGAAAAGTGGGGAGGGGGGGAGGGATCATATTGGAATCTTTCAAGTCCATATCTGCTCCCTGGTCCTCTATTTTCTCTTGCATAACGATATATGTACCTTAGAAAGACACTCGCATCCGGGCAAAATTGAGATCATGGAAATATAGGTAGTCCACGACACTATCTTTACATAACTAAAGGATTTATTCTACAGATGATTGCATTACATGCAGACGAGAAAATACCTAAAACAAACCATCAATGCCTTAAATCCAAAAGCAAGAGACCAATTGAAAGATGGCAAATGAAACATCAGAAGCTAAAAATTGAATCAAAACAAAATTAAAGAGGCATGAGCTATTAACTAATTAATTAACCTATCTCATGTTTGTCGGCTACATCATGCCCGCAGAGAACAAGCGGAGCCGCCACTGAAGATAGAACCGAGTAGTGAACTGAACTCTCATGGAGTCATACAAGCAATAAGTAACAAAATTCTCTCTTGCATGTAACAAAATTCAATACAAGGGAGGTTTCATTTGTTGCAGCTAAACGACCCAGCCAATCCAAATGCTTAAGAGACGCAGAAAGCGGAAATAGTACACTAACCATAGAAAAATAAAATGTTATCAGGGGGGGGGGGGGGGGGGGGGCGCAAAAGAGAACATTAAAAGCCTCGATGCGAACCGATATTCAACGGTCTCCTGGTCTTCAATAAAACTTGTTTTTTTACCAATTCCTTGATCTCCTCCTCTGCCACCAGCTCTCCCAACATCTCCTCCTTCAACGCCGCACGATCCCCAAAGCAGCCAGGAAAAGCCCTCGATTCTATACGTGATCCCCGTCCGTCTCCGGCGGAACCTTGGCCGCCACCAGACGCCCTCGCAATCCCGAGGGAAGCCGCGTGGGAGGGGGAGCTAGGGCTTGGTTGCACGCGGGTGGGATTTGGAATCGACGGGAGGGTAAAGGAGGACGGAGTGTGGAGAAGCCTCCGATGGCGTCCCCGCCGCCGCAGCCGCGACGTCGGTGAGTTTGACGACAGACCGACAGCGTCGGAGGAGGGACTTCCAGCCTTCCACGACCGTGACGGCGAGAGGATGACCAAGGCTCTATGCGGCTTTTTTTCTCTCCAGCTAACTTGACACAACGCAGCCAGCAGAATCCACATACACGAGATCACGAAACTGGTTCAAAAGCTGCACAGAACGATTCTAATCAGCTGAACTGCACTATTATTCGGGTTGTATCTTTCGCATGAATGAACGATTGATCTTCTTTGTGGATCACGCCCACAAAGCCTCAAAGCACTGAAAGCGCAATTATTCATCAGTCCGCACATATCCCAAAGCAATATATATATATATATATGATTTACCAATAAATTCATGCGAACGAAGATGAACCGTTCTTTCATCCGAATGGTACACCCCTACATGCTAGTAGCAAGCAAATATAAAAAAAAAATTCCCCGCAATGTAGACGCCACATAGCCGTGCGCACTACCCACCGATTCATGTGAACCTTATTTATCGAACGCAGAAGCCGATTCCAAACTGCCTTTTTTTTTTTTTTTTTTTTTTTTTGCTAAAACAAGAGGGGAAGGGGGGAGGAAGGGACAAGCCCACCCCCGCGTAGCGGCCTCCACTGGGCCCTCCACCCCGCCAGGAGAATGTTCGATGCGGGCAAACCGGATCGTGTGTTGGGCACGCCGACCTATTTTACTATACCCTTCCCACCCATGAGACGGCTCGGTTACCCGACTCGACCCTCCATGTGAGTACGTCACACCTGGCACCACCCAGGCTACCAGCCGACCAGTAGCACTTCCAGACCCCGTGTCCAGGCGTGGAGCATTCGGTCCCCAAATTTAATCGACGCCCGCGCGTTTCGAACCTGGAACCACTTGGTTGAAAGCAAACGCCCCGTTCCAACTGGGCTACCACCTTGGTGGCATTCCAAACTGCCTTTCAAAAAAAAAAAAAAAAATCTGAAAGTGTACTCGCTGGAAATGGGATTTTTTTTTTTATATAACGAAACTAGTTGAGCATTGTGGGGATTCTGACTCCCTTTGTTGGCCTTCGAAGCATCGTCGATGCTTTTTCTTTTTTTTTTTTAAGGACCTCCAACGATGCCTAAAAGCGTCATCTTATGGTTTTCTTTCAATGCCAAGCTAAAATTAAAAGCATCGTCTTAGTATCGTTTTCTACCAATGCAACTTAAAAACGTCAGCAAATGTTGGTGCCGAAGCTAAAATTATGGATTCTTCTATCTAGCGTCGGCATGTATACATCGTTATTGCTCTTTTTTTTTTTAGTGTCCTTCCCTTTCAACTCCTTCAAGCTTAGACCCTGTTTGGGGGAGCTGTTGGTAGTAGAGCTGTTGGAAGTAGAGCTGTCTGAAGTAGAGCTTTTATAAAAATCTATTTGCTGTTTGGTAACTACATTTTTAAAGTGTTGTGGCACTTTAACATGTGTTTGGTAAATAAACTAAGAAAGTACTTTTGTATGACAAATTTACCATAAAGGACATTGCATAGTATTATACAACAGAGCATAATAAAACATAACATATATTAATACATAATATACGATATAGTATAATATTACTGTAATGTAAAATAATATTATTATAATATAGTAATATGATATTGCATAGCGTAACATAATAGTAATATAATTATTAGAGTAAATTAATTTTCCATAATATTATATAATATTAAATTATTTAATATAACATATTAATGTATTATGATATAATGTAATATATATTATATTTATAGTATAATGCAATAATAAAGATAAAAAATAGTATAATTATTAGTATAAATCAATTTTCCTTAATATAACATAATATTAAATTATTTAAAATAACATATTAATGTATTATGATATAATATAATATAATATAATATTTATAGTATTATACAATAATAAAGATATAAAATAATATAATTATTAGTATAAATTAATTTCTCATAATATAACATAACATATTAATGTATTATGATATAATATAATATAATATTATATTTATAGTATAATACAATAATAAAGTTATAAAATATTATAATTATTAGTGTAAATAATTAATAATGTTGAAATATATTTATTTATTATCTTATTCATTCATTCATTCATTTATATAAATATTTATTTATTTATTCTTTTTTTAAAAATTTCTTTTCTTCTCTTTTTTTTCTTTCCTTTTCTTCTTTTTTTTTGCTTTTCTTTTTCTTTTCTTTTTTTCTTCTCTTCTTCTCCTTCCTTCCTCCCCCCGTTCTCCTTTCTTCTCCTCCCGCGTGGCCGGCGGCGCCGGAAGGGGGCCAGGCTGCCACGGCTGCGGGAGGGGGCCGGGCTATGGCCAGCGGCGCCCGCGACAGTCTCGGCGGCCGCGGCTGGCCCCCTGGGAAGTGCTCTCCTCCCGCAAGGCCGACAGCGCCGGAAAGGGGCCGGTCCGTGGTGGACCCGGGAGGGGGCGGGTCGTGACCGCCGGCGGCCGCAGGAAGGGGGAGGGCGCCCCCTTCTTCTTTCTGTTCTTCAGCCCCTCCCCACCGTGGGACCTCCTTCTTCTTCGGCACCGCTCCTTTCCGTGACGGGGACATCATGGCCGTCGGCGACCGCAGGAAAGGGAAAACTACCCGTCTTCCTCTTCTTCGGCACCTCCCTACCATGGGGGCGGGGGAGAGGGAGTGGGGTTGGGTGGGAGAGGAAGAGACGGTGAGAGAGAGTTTTTTAGGATTTTTTTTTTTTAAATGGAGGTATTTTGGTCAAAAATATAACTTTCCGAAAAAGCTGAAAACAGCATTTTCGGAAAGCTTCAAATTGGAGCTTCCCTCCAAAAGCTGTTTTCAGATTCCCGCAAAAGCTGAAACAACTTTTCGAAAAATTTACCAAACACCATTTTTTAGCTAAAAGTACTTTTGAAGAGCTAGAAAGTAGTTTTTGGCCCTCCAAAAGCTCCCCCAAACAGAACCTTAGCCTTCCTCCAAGCTACGAGAACACTATCGGCTTCCCTCTACCCTAGTTCCACCGCTATAGCACCTTCACGAGCACCGGCACTCTTCTATGACCCTCGCTTAGGCTACACCTTACCTTCAACCCCATTTTCCTCTTCTTTGCTGCCCCCATCTCAATTTTTCCATCATCGCCGCCCCTTTTCTCAACAGCCTCCCATGCCTCGCCGTGATGACCTCGATTTTGGCACCATATATGGTCCAACTATTGCATTGAGAAACTACATTGTTACATGTACGAGGGGCTATTTGATCCGATAGGGGTCAAATGTGGATAGGGCTGAAAAAAACGATTACAAAGTGGATTCTTCTTTGATTAAGTAGTTCCTTGTATTTTCTATGATAATATATGACTCCAGTATCTATCATCTATATTTTGGTAGTAATAAATATTGGATAGTTCTCTTATTATACGTCTATTGCATATATCCGAGAAAGAGAAATAACATAGCGAAAATGATCAGTGATATAGTTAGAGTTGTTGTATGAAGCAGCATGGTAGATTGATATTTAATGCAAGATGGAGTCAAAACTAGGAGAATAATTGTCACAAACTGGATGCAGCAATCCCACCCATTGTCAAAATCTGGCCTCCTTGTTAATCAAATGGTAGAGGCCAAGTTTGAAACCAACCGTTCTCTACATAGCCTTTGAGGCATACCAGGCTGTAATTTGCTCCTTGCTGGGCTAGCCCACTGCATACAAAACAAAAAAAATCCGACACGGACCGAACAATTTAAAAATGCATAATTGCTTTGTCGCCGCGTGTCATCGGATGCCGGATGTAGAAGCCAAGGCCATCTAATTCTTATCCCGTTAAAACTTAAGTGCATTAATAACATTATGACGTGGAATGGTTGACGTTGACAGGGGAATGGGCGAGGAAACTTCCTGGTTCAAATCCATGGGCCGTGGCCCCCAAACCAGGGCCGAGCTCTTCCTGGGTCACTCTTATTAAATTAAACAGAAAAATCCGAACCGTTCTTCTATAATCCCTCTGATCTCGCGGTCTAGTGGTTCGTCGGTGTAATTAAGTACTACGGCATGAGTGCATCATCTCAGCCGTCCATCTTTTCACACCATCCACGTGACACGCACTCCCTTTCTCGCGATTTCTTAAATAGTAATGATGCTCCCGCTCACATCATTACTACCTAAGAAGGGAGAGAGAGAGAGAGAGAGAGCTTTCCTTTTGCTGCTTGCCATCCAGGGAACGAAGAGCGCGAGAGGGAGAGATGGGAGGAGATCGGAAGATCGGGGTGGCGCTGGACTTCTCGAAGAGCAGCAAGAGGGCGCTGGGGTGGGCCATCGACAACCTCCTCGACGAAGGCGACACCCTCATCGTCCTCCATGTCATGCACCCCAAGGGCGACGAGGCCAAGCACGCCCTCTGGTCCCAATCCGCTTCCCGTGTGTTCCCTTTTCTTTTCAATTCCAGCTTTCGTTTTCCATATATATATATATATATATATATGTGCGTGCTTTTAATCGATCTTTTGTTTGTGTATGGTTGTTAGCTCTTATTCCTCTGACGGAGTTCAGGCAACCGGAGGTGATGAAGAACTACGATCTGGAAGTCGACATCGAGGTCCTCGACATGCTCGACACTGCTTCCCGACAGAAGCAGGTCTCCTTTTAATTTCCCTCTTGCTTACATTTCCACCCTTGTATGGTAGAAGGGGGAAAAATAATACTAGTAATACTTTTGATTTGATTCGCTTTTCCCTCTTTTTGGAACAAAATTTTTTTTGACAACATCAGGCAACGATCGTGGCGAAGTTGTACCGGGGAGATGCAAGGGAGAAGCTGTGCCAAGCCGAGGAAGATCTCAAGCTGGACTCGCTGGTCATGGGCAGCAGAGGTCTTAGCCGGCTCCTAAGGTATGCAATGTTCCCTGCATGTATCATATACGCTATCCGAATCCTGATCTGATCCCAATAAATGCGTTGCAAATAAATAAATTGGTATGTTCGTGGCTATAGTTATTGCATATAGTATCGAAGTAGTTTCGAGATCTATTTTTTTATCTTGTATGGATCCGAATTTTTATCTTGTCGGCCCAACGTTGACCATCGTTTCTCAACTTAATATCAAGCTTCGAGGATGGCTGGTTGTTTTATGTCAAAGGGGCTCAGCCATTAGATAACCAATGATCCATGGGCTGATCTCACACGTCGCAGTCGGACGATTAGATCTGTCCTTCTACCGGCTGTGTAACTTTGGACGGGGGGACTGATGGGACTCTCTCTCTCTCTCTCTCTCTCTCTCTTACGATTTTAGACGTGATATATGATCGGACCGAGTCCAAACCAAAACCTATGAATGCTTTGTCTTGTGTGGACGCAGGGGCTCAGGGACCCACACTCTAAATAAAATGGCTGATTCATGGTTCTTGCAAAACCATCTCATTGTTGTTTTCTTAGACCATGGTATGAAGTTGAAACTAGTGTTTCAGTCAATAACTAAATGCAAAATTAGGGAACAAGAATCAAGTTGTTTTTGGGTGTTGATTCAAAATTAGACTTTATCTAGACACTCTCCAACTCAAATCTGTAATCAAGTAAGGCTGCAACACGTGCCAAATGTCTTTTGAACCCATTGCTGCAGCCCCAGGTTACACAGCTCTGTGTTTCATCAGGTTCAATGGTGGTGCTGGTGCAAATGACTGAAACAATGGTTTATTACCTCTATTATTAATGTCAAGATGGTTTGGCCTTAACAAGTTCGGTCTTTTTCCTCCCAACTTCAGCTGCACTGAACAGTTGGAGAAGGGAACAAAAATAAAATTCCGCATGACATGCCAAATCAGCTGAGTTCTTTTTAGTTGATAAACCTAAATCAGTTGACTGTCCAATTGTTTTGCTCCAAAGACATGGTATCTCAATTATGAAACACGTCACATGTAAAATACATTTGTTGAGCAATATGTGCTTCAAATCATAGTTGGATGAAAGGAAGAAAAAAAAGTATCAACAATTTAGGTGGATGTTTCAAAAGTGACATCAGAAGTGTGGCATGTATATTGTTTCTAGCTCCAACATCAAGGTGGATTACTCTGTATCAAGCTCCATCCAGAATCAGATGAATTAGTTATACTGGTTTCATTTCCTGATTGTCCACAAGCTGGATGGTGTTGCTTATGTCCACAATATACCAGGAATTGTGAGAAATTCTCTCTTGTAGTACCTTTTATATTCTCGAGCTTAATATCACTGTCTCTCATGAAATGCATTATTTGAAAAATTTGTGTAATCCTTGGAAGCAACCTCTGATTACTTCAATTGAAACACCAGGAGATCATTCTAAACTGGTAAATCCAATAGGATGTCTCAAATTCTGACTCCTCAAGTTTGGATGGCAAACTTTTTGTTGCATGAAGATATCTATTTGCTTTTGATATCAAGCCGAACAAAATTAGTATTTCATGTAATCTGATTATCCTTTTCCTTTTTCTTTGTATATATCTGCAGGATTTTGTTGGGCAGTGTGACGAGCTATGTGTTGTCAAATGTATCATGCCCTGTGACCATTGTCAAGGATCCAGACTTCAAACCTTGACAGACTTCCTGGAAAGATAAAATCAAGTGCCAAAATTTTCAAGGTGTGAAGATTCCTTGTGCTGGGAGAGAGGAGTCTAGTAATGGACTTGAAATAATTTGAAAGTAGTTAATTAACTTGCTCTTGTTGAAGCAAGTTGCACCTTCTATATACAATACGTTTTGAACTGTGTGCGAATTGTCAGAATAAATTGAGTGATGTGTAGATGATGTGCATCTTTTAGTTGTTTAGCATATCTCATAAATCTCTCATCTTTTCTTTTTAAATTACTTTCAGTTTGAACTACATATCTGATCTGGAATAATTTGTGTTGTTGTATACACGCAACTTGGAAGAAAGAGCCACATATCACCATTGTTTTTTATTACTGTGACAAAATGCTATGTAGCTGGCACACTCGATATTTTTCCTGTCTATTGTTTAGCAATACTTTTGCGATCACGAGACATGGAGTGGATAACTAATTTTGTATTTTTTCTAGTTTCAGATTATATTTAAAGTCATTTCTGAGTGTGTTTTGTGGTTTCTATTAGGTGACTCTTTGATTCATAAGTTTCCTGTAGTCGGCGTTGGATGATCAAAATTTTCAGAAGCCAGTTGAGCACGTTAAGTCTAAGCAATTAAAGATAAGTAATGGAGTCATGCCTCCAACAGATGTATATCTTGTCTTCTGGTTTGGGACAATACCTAACAAAAAAAATCAAAAGATTTGCAACATTTCTTTTGCGTTGCAAATCACAAGTTTGTGCATCTGGTCAATTGCAAGGAGTTATCGAGGTTGCCCAACATAGAAAGATCTTAGGGGGTGCTTGGTTTGGCTACTGATCCGAATGGAGATTAGAATACGAATTGGAATGCTACATGCTTTGATGTCTTTGGTTTACGATGAGAATCAAGATTGGAGTGGAAGTGAAATACTATGGGAGAGTAGAAATTTAATTTAGGAAGATTGAGATATTCTCTTTTTTTTTTAAATTGAAATGAAAATAGGATTTTTCTAACTAAATAGTTGAAATGAGAGTTACTCACTTATATTTTCATTTTGGAGTCTAGCTTCTTGCAGATTCAAATCCCTATTAGATTTTATGGGCTCCCAATTTCATTTTTCCCATGGCAAGGAGGCGAATAGGCACCAACTTGTAGCAAATGAAAATTGGCACTCAAACTTAGTGTTGCAGATGGATGAGGCCAAGTTCCCAAACAATAAATCAAGTCTCAGTGATGTTGCTACTTTCTTGGTGGTCAGTGTTTTTTGAGAGAAGTTTGGCGTCGATTCGCTTGGTGGCTCCCCTATCCTTCCCGGTGCGTGCAGATTCCTCGTGTGATTGCTTTTGGCTGCCGATCCGTTTGGTTCTCAACGGTTGGTCGATCTCGACCTGGGAATGACGCTGTCCGATGTCATTCTCAGCTCGAGTCTTGGTTTATCTTAATTCGGGTACGTTCATATTTTTCATGGGTCGGTACGATGGAGAACCGGTGACCAAATAACCCACGTCGATATAACGTTTAGCCTGGCAGGAGGGAGATGGCTCGATTTATTTCAATTTTTGAACCCCAGAGGTAGAAAAAATATTTTGTCCCTATTCCAATCCAAAGACTGAATCGTCTTCCCTGCGCTCTTCTACGATCTCAATCTTCTCTGGCACCGACAAACAGGGCACTCGTGTCTCTATGCAATGTCCATTCTTGCGCGCATTCAGTAATACGTCTCTTTCTTGAATTGAAGTTTGTGCAACTATTTCCATAATTTCTGGATGGCTGATATTTCATTCGTTTTTTTAGATTCATGTTCTCCCTTCTCTTTTTGATTAGTTTTTTTAAGGTGAGGTGGGGATTCTTACAAGATAAATATGATTTCAATATATAGTGCTTTTAAATATCCTTACATCAGTGGTAGGATACTTGATGACTTTGGAGAAGTGTCTCGGTGCACCGAACACTCATTGCATTTTTCTTTGGCGCACAGACGACGCACCATTACTCCCACAGGTTTGTTGCCGTCACTTCACCATCATTACTGGCATTCTATATTTCCTTCTCGTTGAGCAAACTGTTGGGAATTCCTCCTCTCATTTGAAATTGTATGATTTGCACGAATATTAGGGCCTGATGAAAATTTTTTTGGAGTAGTGTTTGTGACTCAGACTATAATGAAAAATGGTCCCTTTTCTCTAAGTATCAAATTTGCTCTATGTAACTTTGCACCCACTGAAATTTTGCTCATCCAAGAAGGTAGTTTCATCCTTGATGAGCAGGTATTAATTACTGCCATGAATAGTAGATTTCCTGCCGTCCTCCATAAGGATACCTTTTCACTATTATTAGTTTTTTATGCTTACATAATGAAAGCTGCAACCATCGAAAGAAGCACCACCATGTGCTGCAGTCAATGGGCGGTCCAATCCAATTCTCCCAACTTTGGGTTCGTGGGGTCCATAACGTTTCTTTCTATGTCAGCTTCCATATCAAGTAGATCACTTGGACGATGGTTTGGTTATGTCCGGTGCCCCACTTTGTCATGCTGTGCCTCATCAAACTTATGGTCCTGATGGAGGATGAAATGGCCTGGTTGGCACTTTTCATGTTCTTCTATTTCACCTATCAAGGTCATACCACTTGGTCCCCAAGGGGATCAAATCATCCGGGATTTGGCGATGTAGAGAGAAGAAATAGAAGTTTATTGCTGCCACGCGATCTACTATTGGTTCTAAGTTTTAAACCTGGTTGTTTATCCTACTCTAATATAAGTGCAGCTAGTAGAATCAAGAGCAATAATCTGGCATACTTATGAAGAAGGAATTTCTGGTGTGTTCAAAAAATCTTTTCAGAATGCTCAATAGCATAGGAAGCTGATAGATGAAGGAGTCTCTTCACTTATGTACCATAAAAATGAAGGTTTAGGAGAGGAGAAGATTTAACTAATGCCTGTCACAGAGAAATCGACCGTCACGTCAATCTTCTTTAAAATAAAGGTAGTCTCCACATGATGATGAGGTTTTGCAAGTCAACCCAACTAGGAGTTTAGGAGGGGTTACCATGGTCAGTGAGATTTCTTATTTTCTTAATCTTAGTTTTCAAATGACAAAGATAAAGAAAGTCTGGCAAGCTTGTGACCACCCTAACGTTCAAAAGCAGCATTTTGAATGTCGAAAAAAAAAAAAAAAAAGGTCCGTTCTTTCAGGCTAGGTAACGGCTAGAAGAAGTTGGTGGGCCTGGTGAGGAACAACCCTTGGTCCTTCAAATTTTGTTCCAACCATTCCAGCCTTTTGTCCTGCTAACCACTATCGCAGCAGCGACGTACTACTAACCGGTCTCAAGGACTCCACTCTACTGGTGCTAATCAGTCGGAGGTTGCAACCACTGGCATCATTAAATCTATGCTTTCTTGAGGGGGATTGTACATAGGGAAGACTGCAAAGGCCTATTCAAAGCGAAGATAATTTATTTGCTGATTTGTGACAGCTCAACTGATTTCTCGATTTCTCCCCAACCATAAGGCCCTAATTGCTCATTGTTCCTGCCTTTTCCAACCATTAGAGTTGATTACAACTAATATATGTTTAAGAAATATCTTAGAGACCCATAAAATAACTCCTGGAGAAACAGACCATTTGCATGGCTCTCTTTTTGTTGAACAGGAATTAGCGTTGTCCATTTTGGAAGCCTAGGAGGCTGAATTATTGCTCTGTTTGAAAACCCAAAACCGCCAGATAGAACCAGTTCAGCTCTCAAAAGGTGGGTGTTCTGAGATAGTACGGACGTGTGGCTTTGAAGTTGGAGCCCGGCATCCATTCTAAAGAGACTTTCATCTGAAGTTTAACTGGGAGAGCACACCCTTAAAAAAAATATGATAGGAGATAAATGGAGGAATGCTTTAGTGTTTTCCTTTTTCACATATTTTGGAAATGATTATATTTATTAGTGATACCATATGAAGAATTATTCCAATAAATGTACCTCTCATATTCCAATAGTTGCAGATTTTGAAGATGCCCCATCGAGCCTAGAATCAATCGAACGACTAAAAATTTTGTCAAGTGGCAAAATGTGCATAGATAAATAACCTTAAGCAAATCAAGCAACATGTTCTTTCCATTTCCTCATTGAAATGCCAACATGTGATTAAACGCAAACGTATTGTGTTTTGAAATTTTAAAAACAAACAGTTGGAGAATAATGTCTGCATTAATGGTGCTAGTCAAAAGTAGCCTCATAGTAGATTTTATAACAAGATGATGCAGTTTCTCTACGCAATATCTATCCTTGTTGTAATTGTTTACATTATTCCATCATGAGAACATATTGTTGATAATTAGAGATCGTTGCTCGCACCATTGCTAAGATGTGGGGACGGCATGAGGACAGGGACTGCTGCTCATCAACGTAGCGTGGATTTGGGTGCCATGGAAAGGTGGTGGGGTCGCACCTTTGACGCTTTTCTCACAAGCCAACGGCTCTACCATGCATGATCTCACTCTAACGGGTGGGTACTCTTCCTACCATCCTTCTTCAAAACTTTACCATCCCTATTTTAATTTTGAAACTGGGCTTCGTCTCTTTCCCTCCCCTTCCTGAAAAGCAGGGATAAAAAGGAGGAAGCCGTTAAATAGAGAAAGAAAGAGAGGAGAGATGGGAAGAGGGGATAAAAAAATGGAAAGACGCATTCCATTGCCGTGAACTTCCCTTGATAGCCTCACCATTTAATAGCCGTTAGAGTAGAATTTCAAAAAAAACAAAGGACTAAGGAGAGCTTCACCGCCACTCCATTTCCCCTGAAGATAGTTCAAGTGTTAGAGCGGGCGAGCGAGCGAGCGAGCAAGCAAGCGCCTGCAATCATGGCCATCCTCAACCTCCCTTAGAAAAATATATGAGGAAGCCCCCACAAGCCCTTCTCCCTGCCCCCTTGTTTTCTCCTTCGGAAATGATCGCCTTAATCTAATGGAGAGACCCCGCTTTCACCAACCAGAGGACCCCAAGAAGCACTACTGTCTTTCGTTAGCCACCTGCGGAGCCTCCAACCTCATCCCTCTTTCCCTTTTTCGGCTTCTGGCTCTCTACTAGATTGCTCCGATTAAGGGACGAGTGCGGCACCGGGTAGCTTCTCTCTATTTGAGGGAAAAGGTGGTGCTCAGAATGGATGATGGAAAGGAGAAGGGTGGTGTTGGCGATCATGGTCATGGGTCGGAAGATATTGGGGGAGAGGGCGAGTCCTTTAGCGACTCGGCGGAAGATGAGTGCCATGGGAGTAGTTCGAGCTCTGAGACTTCGTCCAGTGAAGAGTCACGAGGCCTTAGCAGTTCCGAGGAATCATCCAAGAAGCATTCGGCATCGTTGGGTTGGCCAATGCAGAACCGCAAAACCTCTGAAATAATAGGCAATGTGGAGAAAAGTCGTGAGGAAAATAGTGGAATGGATAAGCTGAAGCCCAACATTTCAGGTATTGAATCTTCTTTCATGCATGTTTTCCTTTCCCCCTTCATTATCTCTTTGTAACAAATAGTAATACCGATCAAATAGATGAATGCCACTAACTTAGATTTTTTTTTTTTTTTTTTATGATCTTTTTCTTTGCCCTCACATGGCTTTGTCATCAATTTTTTTTTTAAAAAAGAAATTTTGTTTTATGTTTGGTTTCGGTCCTCAATCAACAGTTTGTAAATCTCGTTTATGTATTATTGTTGTCATTTATGTATGTTTTATGTATTATTGGTGTCAATATGGACTGCGCTATCATGGTAAATGTGCATGTCCTCAACCGTACTGGTTTGGCTGAATGAAGAGTTATGTTTTGGGGTTATCTTCTGTATTCCAGTAGATATCGAGATGATGAAGGAGAGGTTTGCCAAGTTGTTGCTTGGAGAAGACATGTCAGGCTCTGGGAAAGGGGTCTGCACCGCATTGGCCATTTCGAATGCTATAACTAATCTCTGTGGTAAGTTTTGATAGTTCCCTGGTTTTTTTGGTTCATTCGTTTATAACTAAAATTTTGTTTGCTGAAATAAATTCTATGAGCCTCAACTAAAACGTTCCTGCACCTTCTGTCCTATTACAGCCACTCTCTTTGGGCAGCTTTGGAGGTTGGAGCCTTTACCTCCCGAGAAGAAGTCAATGTGGCGAAGAGAAATGGAGTGGCTTCTCTGTGTTAGCGATCACATAGTCGAACTGGTACCCACTTGGCAAACATTTCCTGACGGAAGCAAGCTGGAGGTGATTACTGTTCCCGAAGCTCTGTAGGGATTAAAATTGCCTTTGCATCCATGCATTTGGCTATCTGTTGCATCTGTTACTTCACCACGCATGAGTCTGTTTCTTAGGTGGGTTGGGTTGACTCTCACTGGAATGCTCGCTCACTGTTCTCAATTATTCATCATGTCAATCAAATCTAACTGTTACAAAAAAATTTCATCTGTGTGCGTATGTGCGTACATGTATACATATGTTTATATCGAAGTCAATGCCTGGTTGGTTCCTTGGAGGTGTTCTCAGTTGTTTTGTTATAACTCACTAGTCTTGAATAGATGCATAAACGGTGCATGGTTCTTGATTTTTATTTCAGGTCATGACTTGCAGACAACGATCTGACCTATATGCCAATCTTCCAGCACTGCGCAAACTAGACAATATGCTTCTTGTGAGACTCGATGCTGCTTCCTGATTCTTAATCTAAACTCGAGTGAGGGTCATGATTCTTATCGAGAATTTACTCTTCGCAGGAAATATTGGACAGCTTTAGTGATACAGAGTTTTGGTATGCCGATCAAGGAGTGCTTGCAAACGAGTCTGATGGGTCGGCCTCTTTCCGTGGAACTCTTCGTCGTCAAGAAGAGAAGTGGTGGCTGCCTGTGCCTCGTTTACCTCCTGGCGGTCTCCATGAGAAGACGAGAAAGCAATTGCAGCACAAACGTGAGTGCGCAAACCAAATCTTGAAGGCTGCAATGGCTATCAACAGCAATGCTTTGGTTGAAATGGAGGTTCCTGAGTCGTATCTCGAGTCCCTTCCAAAGGTATATGCTGCTTATCTCTCGTACTTCTAAAGCAAGGCCTACTCTCAATAAATAATGATCAGAATTGAGCTCCATTGCCGCCGTCGATTTACAGCAACAGCGAATGGATATATCTTTTCTACTTGTATGATCATAGTATTGTGGCATAACGTCTCCCTTCATTTTGAATATTTGTATAGCTTTCTACATGTCATGAACCCTGATGTTTGTTATTCGTTTGTTCTTGGTCCGCAGAATGGAAGAGCATGCCTAGGCGATGTGATATATCGCTATATCACTTCGGATCAATTTTCCCCTGAATGCCTTCTCGATTGCCTTGATTTATCCTCCGAGCACCAAGCTCTAGAGATTGCCAATCACGTCGAGGCATCAATTTATGTATGGCGTCGGAGAACGTTTGCCAAATCTACGAATAATACAAATCGAACCAACACTAGATCATCATGGGGTATGGTCAAGGATATCATTACGGATGCTGAGAAAAGAGAGTTGCTCGCTGATAGAGCCAAGTGCCTCTTGCTATGTTTGAAGCAGAGGTTCCCTGGTCTGACACAAACAACCTTGGATATGAGCAAAATCCAATTCAACAAGGTTTGTCTTCCTCCCTTGCTTTGAACGCGGTTTATGCTTGCATGAAGACCTTTCGGATTGTGAATGGCTTTTGCGATGATCCAACTTTCAGGATTTTGGAAAATCCATTCTGGAAAGCTATTCCAGAGTCTTGGAGAGCCTCGCGTACAACATTGTTGCTCGCATTGATGACCTGCTTTGTGCTGATGACTTGACCAAACATTCGGACCAGTATTCGTCATCGATTCACGCAGTTGGTGTCGCTTCTCACAAGAAAGTCCCAGTTCCATGCTTGGTGCCCGTCTCAGGCACTCCATATGCGACTGCTTATGCCACACCAAGCTTCTTGCCCACACCTTCAATGAGTCCAGTGCTGGGAGAGAGGTCTCCATTGATCAGCAGAAAGTCTCATACTCGTGGATATGGCGTGAAGAAAGTTCTGACAAATTATCTCGGAGTTGAGGTGAAGGGAAAAGAGACTAGCAGCAGAGCTGAGGTATCAGCACCGATTTCAGGCGTCAGTCTAGAAGCCTGAGCGAGCTTCTCTTTCACAAAACAATAGGGACTCGGAAAGCCGGCAGGACCTCGCTATATTAATTAATTAGGTCGTTGACTTGCCATAAGATTCGAGGTGATCTTGTGAAAAAGAAGATTATGATGATGGTTCTCACGAGGGTTGCAAAAACAAATGCTATCCTGACAATTTCGTATTCCACTAAGCTAGCTCAGCATCTGGTGTGCTGTTCTTGTAGTGATTGATGAGCAGTGTTATTATTTACACATCACAAGGTTTTTGTAACAGTTTCCAATAGTATTTGCTTGATTTTTTTTTTTATTAATAGGAATTGTATCTTTTGCAGCTGTACGTGTGTCGCATTTTATATAAAATTTACGTTACGTTGGAAATTGTCAGTGTCTTGGATTTGTTTTACAGTGCTGGTGGTTCAATTATCTGAAGCTTTTTTTGGGGGCATTCAGATGCGAGATAGCTTGATGATGAAATTAATAGACTTTTATCTTAACGAGCCTACTTTCACTCTTTACTACCTTAAAGTTTCTTGCATAATACCTTAAGTCTATACTTTGTTTTTTTACTGGCAACTGGTTCACTTAAAAAGAAGTCCATATAGAGGATTTATGGACATGGAAAAGGAGTTCAAGAAGCAGATATATAATATATATATTTGCTGCCACACAGATGGCATGTCTACAAGAAGCAGAAGCTTAAAGAAGCTGAAAAGTGGAGGACAACAATAATTACAACAATGGGAATGGAGTAGGTGACCTCGCTCAACCATTCTGTTGAGAGATAGTGCTGCAACAAAGGAAAAGGAGTTCAAGAAGCAGATATATTATATATATATATTTGCTGCCACCCAGATGGCATGTCTACAAGAAGCAGAAGCTTAAAGGAGCTGAAAAGTGGAGGATAACAATAATTACAGCAATGGGAATGGGGTACGTGACCTCGTAGTGCCGAGTCCATTAAGGCTGTATGGCTTATGAGGTGGCATGGCAGTCATCTATCACGACGATTGATGACTCCGGGAGTTCATCAGTATATATAATACCCAAGCAAACAGGCACGGTTTGTGCAAAGTATTAGTGAGAGATGGAGGCCTCAAGGAAGTATCTCTGCCTTCTTGGATTGTTTCTGCTTGCAGGGGCGGTAGGATTGGAGAGTGTTGATGGAGCTGGGGAATGTGGGAGGGTTCCTGCGGATAAGATGGCTCTGAGGATGGCTCCCTGTGCGTCGGCATCGCATGATGCTCGCGCCCCGGTTTCAGCTCAATGCTGCTTGGTGGTGCAGAAGCTGGGCAAGAACCCAAGATGCCTCTGTGCTGTGATGCTCTCAAACACTGCAAAGAGAGCTGGGGTCAAGCCGGCGATAGCAATGACGATCCCCAAACGGTGCAGACTTGCACACCGCCCTGTGGGTTACAAATGTGGAGGTAGGTTGGGTGTTCTCATGATGCTCCTTCTATACATTTTTTTTGCTTCTTTCCATCAAATTCTTTGTGGTTTTCCTGAAAGAAACCAACCTTTGCTTGCAGGTTATACCTTGCCTTAAGCATCGAGAAGTTGAGGAAAAACGGATCACTGTGGAAGAATAGTGGAAGTGTTTCTAGCTGCCAGTTTGCTGGATATGATGTTTTGAGCTCATCTTGGAGTATATGATGGTGGAGTAGTTGTAATATGCTGCTGGCAGTGTGTGAACTATGAAGCATGTATATCCTAATAAATCTAATAAATAAATAAGTTATTGATGTGCTGAATGAAGCTGCAAATTTTTATGCATGATTTTGGCTGCACTTTTGGTGCAGTTTAGTATGTCAAATGCAGCTCGATCACTTTCTGCCGGAGGAACGAAAAGGAAAGTAATCCACTTTAACAATTTGTTCCCTGATACAAGTCCAACTCACATCAAACTGAAACTCAAACCATCAAATATTGCGAGCAGTCTGTCGAACATTTCAAAGAGAGTAGGTCATGAGGGATATACTTACCTGGAACCACATTTCCTTTCACAGAAAATGAAGACAAATTTCCGATTAATGTTACTTTATGTGCACACTTGTAAATCGTTCCTGGTTTTGACCGCTTCGAGCCACCCAACATTGCTAGGGTTCTCTTCACTTAGTTTCACCGAACGTACCACTAATTTTCCCTCGAGTTTTGGTTTTGATTTTTCTTTCCCCCATAAATGTAACCTTCGTTTGGAAAAAAAAAAATGGAACTATGTGAAGGCTCTCTTGTTCCTTCCACATTTGTCTTCTGATTCAGGCTTGCATGAGGGAGTAATTGTTGGGTAGATTAGCCACCACCGTCTCATGGCCTTAATTTAATCTCAAGTTATATAATAGATTGCCTCCAGTGAAGTGGTCGGCCATCACTTTGGAACATTTAGTAGGCATTTGGCGCTATGCATATGGCTTTTAAAATTAAACGAAGATTACGGGCATCACCATCCCTGTTTTTCTGAAGCAGGATATTAAGAAGACTAAGATGGTGTCATCTTCTTGCATTACAAAAGTAACTTCATCCCTTGCCGGCTACAGGACTGCGGCTGCGGCATGTGGTTTTACATATCTAAAGGGACAATTCAGGTTCGGGTCAAAACGAATCAGGTCAAGATTGGATTGACCTAATTCCGATCCGAAAAATAAAACAGGTTCAAATTTAGGATCCGGCTCAGCCCCGTGGGTCCTAAAATTCGGATCGGATCAGATCTATATGGGTCGGGTCGGGTCATGGGTCAACCCGACCCATTTGCAGTTACCAAGGAACCAAATACTATTATTAGTTCTCTTTTCAATTTGGAGGTGTGATACAATTTTCTGTATTTTTATTTAATTACCTGGTGTATGTTTGTTCATGGTTTGGAAGCATTGGAAGCACCAATGAGGTCAATGGGCAGTGGGGACAACTCCGCTCAAAACAAGAAAAAGAAAGGAAAAAAAATGTAAAACACGATCTTGACCGTAAAACCTCGAAGGAAATTTAACAAAGAGGTTGCTTATGATGGTTTCGAACCTAAATCTGCCTAAAAGCCAGCACTATGCACATGCGGATGATTCCACAAGTCAAATAGCATACCCCGTATTTAGTCTTGGGTCTTGTAACTAAGATCGACTCCTTTTTCTTTCATTTGAGATCTCATTCATCTCCAAGTTTGTTTCCTCATTCGGTCCCTCCCCTCCCCTCCCCTTCCCTTCCCTTTGTAGCTAGCGCTCAACCATGGCAAAGGATCATCCCACCTTCTCCTCCAATTTCTACCAGCTCTGCTGCTTCCTCTTCGTATTTTCCGCACTAACGCCCATGTCTTTCGTATATTGGTCTCGGTGCTTTGCTCCCTGTAAAACTGAATCTGCCATCGCGCTACCAAAGCAGAACCAAACTTTTGATCTCCTTGCCTACCCTTCTGCATGGAACCACCTCTCCTTCTCTCCCGGTCCGCCACCCAGGCTCCTCAAGATAGCTCTCTTCGTGAAGCGATGGCCGCGTCGGAGTCTTGCCGGAGGCCTGGAACGACACGCTCTCACCCTCCATCTCGCCCTCGCCCGAAGAGGCCATGAGATCCATGTCTTCACAACCTCATCAAGCTCCGCCTTTCCAGACTACCCCGATGCCAAGATAAAATTCCACGCGACCCCGCCAAGTCCCGCCGGTTACCTCAACCAGGCTCTGGCATGGGAGCGATTCCGCGTCCAGAATACCACGGGGAAACCCTTCGACATGATCCATACCGAAAGCGTCGGCCTCTTGCACGGCCGTGCCCGTAATCTCAGCCATCTTGCTGTTTCCTGGCATGGTATAGCCTACGAAACCATACATTCCGACATCGTCCAAGATCTCCTCCGTGGTCCGCAAGAGCCTCGTCCCTCCGTATTTACAGAAAGAGTCGCCAAGGTGGTTGATGAAGTCAAGTTCTTCCGCGACTATGCCCACCATGTAGCTACGAGCGATCATGTCGGAGATGTCCTCAAGAGAATATATATGATTCCAGAAGAACGAGTTCACATAATTGTAAATGGTGTCGATGAAGAAACCTACAAACCGGATGCAGCAAGCGGTAGGGAGTTCCGGAGGAAGGTCGGGGTCCCCGACAGCGCGACTCTAGTAGTAGGACTGGCGGGGAGGTTGGTGAAGGATAAAGGCCATCCATTGATGTTTGAAGCACTGAAGCAGGTCTTCATGGAGAATGCGAGCTTCCAAAGAAACGTCTACGTCCTGGTTGCTGGAGACGGACCATGGGGTAATAGATACAGGGAGCTTGGACCAAATTTACTTGTTCTGGGTCCTTTGGAGCAGAAACAATTGGCCAGCTTCTACAACTCGCTCGATGTCTTCATTAATCCGACGCTCAGAGCGCAGGGGCTGGACCATACCTTTATCGAAGCGATGCTTTCAGGTGTATCCGTGATGGGCACACGGTTTGCCAGCATCACAGGCTCTCTGATCGTGGGGCCAGAGATCGGCTACACGTTTTTGCCGACGGTCGATTCACTCAAGAAGTCCTTGCACAGAATTCTGGGAGATGGAAGAGGGGTGCTCGCGAAGAAAGGTGAGGTTGCGAGAAACAGAGCACTGCAGCTATTTACTGCGGCAAAGATGGCGGCAGCTTATGAGAGGCTCTTCCTGTGCATCTCTAAAGGCGCTGAAGTAAAAGATAATAATGATTACTGCAAATACCCACTTCCACGGGACCGATGGAGGTGATATTGCTCAATCCATTTGGATGGGCGGTAGTTAGTGCTACAATAAACAAACTGTAGTTGATATGGTGCTGCCTCCATTAAGGTTATATGCGCTGTGAGATGGCAGTCATCTAGTGTTTTGGATAATGTCTTCTAGGAGCTCATCTAGTTATAAATACCCCATTGTCGATCATGTTTTTGTGCATTGAAGAGCGAGAGATGGAAGTTGCAATGAAGTACCTCTGCATTCTTGGATTGCTTGTGGTTGCCAGTATCGCTGGGTTGGAGAGGGCCAATGGAGCTGGGGAATGTGGGAAGGTTCCTGTGAACAGAATGGCCTTTCGGATGGCTCCGTGTGCATCAGCATCACAAGATGCCGAGGCCCAGGTTTCGAGTACGTGCTGTGCAGAGGTGCAGAAGCTAGGCCAGAACCCAAGTTGCCTCTGTGCTGTTATGCTGTCGGATACTGCAAAGAGTGCCGGAGTCAAGCCTGAAGTAGCAATCACAATTCCCAAGCGGTGCAACCTGGCAGATCGCCCTGTGGGATACAAATGTGGTGGTGAGTTTTGAGTACTGTAATGTTTTATTTTCTCTGCTTTTCTCCCATCAGATTCGTTTCACGTTCTCCTCAAAACGATCTGTCTTACGTTTGCCTGCAGCGTATACCGTGCCTTGAAGAACAGAGGGTTGAAGGAAGACTGGCGACCGCTACTAGTAGCTTCTGGAGTAATGCCTATGATGCTGTAGCTCCTGTTGGCATAAATATGATGTTGAAAATGCCATATGGTGTCAGACTTGGTGTATGGACATAGTAAATAAATGGTTGCTTGCTGTGTTGAGACTCGAGAGTAGTCTTGGCTCTTGTTCTGGTGATGAAGTTGTTCAATTTTATCATCGTGTTATGAAATAAATGCATCTAAGTTCTGTTTCAAGTGATGAGTTTGGTGATCACCTACCTGATACGTAGTAGATGATTCGCAAGAATTTATTACGATCAATCCAAATATACTCTCACATGTGTTCTAAACTTCCACAGGTCAATGATTCCTCGTGCTTTATAAACCACAGCTTTCTTTATATTTTTCACTGCCTTCGGCTGAGTTTAAACAATTTTAGTGCGTCGTATTCTGCTTTAGAAACATCTAAATCTGAAGGCGTTCTAAATCGACGAGGAGCGTCAAACTTAGCAGCTATCTTGGGTTTCAAATAATATGTTTGTGATGCCTGTGGATACAAAAAACATCAATTTTACATCCTCCTCACCCTCTCAGGATTGCATTTTTTTTTAGGTAATGTCCTCAAGGTGGAATCGTCCAGGATAACTTCCCAGTAGAGTCTAAAAGTTGAAAGGGGATCCTAGCAGCACAGCACATTAAACATGTTACGACCACACAAAAGTATAGAAATAGGTCCACGGCACCACTCTAATGCTATTTCATTGGGGAAATCAATGTCTGCCCCACGGATTGATTGCCATTTTATGTTTAATCCTTGAAAGAAAATTTTTATGGCTGATCCCTTGACTTCGATGGCAATGTTGTGTTTCATCATCCCTTGCTGGTATGTTTGAACAAAACAAGCCTTTGTACAGAAACAAGAAAACTTCTATGTACAAGTATGAAACATAAAATACTGCATAAATAAGTAAATTAAGCAGGCAGCCATGAAAAAAAAAAGACGTTTACGTATCCCCTCCGTCCCCAAACTGCATCTTCCTCTTCTCCTCTGATTTTTTTTTTTCAATAAATTTCGTAGCCATAAAATGCAGCAGGCCGAGCTCAAGGTAGAATCCACGAGAGACATGTTTGACGTCCATCCCACAAAGCAAGGACTTGCTACAGCTCTAGATTGTCCTGCAAGGCTTCATATATAGATTAAAGAACAAAGGATGCTTGCTGTAATCTGATGATCCGGCATGCTGAGGGTAAACAGGCACACATATTTCATCTTCTTAATTAAATCAACAAAAACCTGACATAATCATTATAAGCAACGGATTCATAGACACATTGAATTAGACTAATTTTCTTTGTATAGGCCATACAACACAAACTTATAGAAACTACTTAATATTATATAATTATATATTAAAAGCATACATAATTAAGTGGCCATTCATCCTCGTTACAATTGAAGCTGGAGGGATGAAGGCCTAGTATAGTTTACTGACAAGACAAAGTCCAAAACAAGAAAACCTATCCAGGTTTCAGGTCTGCTGCTTCATTAAGTATGAACAGTCTTTGCAACTTTCCACCCTAAGATATAAACAGTGAAAAAAAAAACTGATTGTTTGGTTCGTCAAAGCTGATGCTTCTAGTAACAAAACCAAATACAAGTTTCACCACTAGTTGGACGACATAGCAGCTATCTTTAACAGCTTCCTGAAATACCTGTTAGCAAGGTATGTGATCTCTGAAGATTAGAAAAGCTTACCAAAAAAAAAAGTTGGAAAAAAAAAAGGAAATGCACAGGAAATGCAGTTGTCTAGGAAAAGAAAAAAAAACAGAAGAAAAAGAAGGCTACACGTATTCAAGAATTGGTTACAATAAATACATGTAACTTACAGACACTCCACTAACTTATACACCAGGGACACCACCAAGGACCTTTTTGTGCAAAATTTATAATTTCACATAAATGTTGATTATAGGAGCTCAATTATCTATTTTTCAGATACTACTGTCGAATTTATGGAGCAATATGATGGCCGAAAGAGATTCTGTTCACTGTCTAGTGTAAAGTCCGCGTTCTGTACATGAATTGTATGCCTAAATGATGGCTAATTATATGCAACTTTTAAGGGGACGACATCATGAGAAATTTCATCTCCTAAAAATCTTCAACATATGCCTTTTCTCTTGCTTTTATGCTCGAATCTACGCCTCTCATGTTTGACGCTAACCACTAAAGCATCTCCTCACTTAGCTTTATTACCCCATAGTATGATCGTGTTAGGCTGTTTGATAAATAGAGGTGCGCTGGCCGAACTTGCACTGTTGCGCACGACAACCTCCTTTCACAGGACCATCTTTATCACCTATACCATGTTAAACATGACAAGATATTGAACTAAAAACAAGTGCTGTTCATGAGAGAATGAAATTCTTTGGTGCGTTCGAAGCCACCTAAACTATTAGAACAAGTTTGGGATGTGGTATGTTCATTAGCAATGAAAGCGCTCCATATTTTTTTCCCCGAGAAAATAAATACACCGTATTGTGGGATTTTACACTGTTTTGGGGGGAAATGGTCATCCAGCAGTTACAGTTAACAGCAAATATTTCTTTCTTAAGTTCAAGAAGTGAAAATTGATTATCAACTACCTAGTACCAAACTATAGAACATAATCTGGAGGATTCAATAGAATAATAGGGATGACCAGCAAGAGTCAGAGAGCTGAGACCCAACCTGCTCATACTAGTTAAAGCTTTAGCATTGCAAGCATAAGCATGGAGTGAATCTATAATGTGCTTACTAGCAGATCGATGTTGATAAGAGTTACGGATGTATTATTGGTCATGTATAAATAATCAATCACTTGAATATTCACATAGAGAGCAAGCAAGCACAAGAGAGAGAGGTAATATGGCTGCTGAAGCACTAGTTATGGTAATGAACAAAAAAAGAAGAAGAGAAGAAAATGCCATCCTGCTCCAACAATACTGCCCAAAACAACAACAATAGCATAGCAACGAGTTCATCAAAAGGAAAATGCACTAAAATGAACCTATAAAGTAGTAAGATATCTGCAATTTAAGTTAATAGGTCTACAATGACTATTCTTATTCTAAATCTACAAAATCTACAAATAGTTGTTTGAATGTGTCGCTTGAATTATTCAGAATATTTTCTTATAAAAGACTTGCAAACCACACATTAACAGCTAATTTGTTATTGCTTGATACTTGAGGGGCATGGGAATCAAGTCGTGCTTGCCAGAAAACTAGCAAGTATAGGTTACAATTGATTATCTTAGAATATCTGAATATAGCATTAACAAGGAATGTATGAAGGTAGATGTTATAGCCATATGCTCCATCAATCATAATCACCCCTTTAAAAGGTGGAGATTTCCTGTTTCTATTACCGTCTGCAATTGGAGAAGAGACCAAGAGAATTTTGATGGAGAGAAGAGACAACAATACTAGGTACCGGAGTTTAACATGGACAGGATCCAGTTGTGATGGATTCCATATAGAAGGAGGAGGCTTGTTGATGAATTGACGCTAATCTTCATGGTTCAAGAGAAAATTGAAAGTGTTGAGATGAGAATCGAAGAATTAGGGTGAGATACAAGATAATGTGCATTGAAAATTCTGAACGATTGTGTTAAGAAAAACAAGAAACAGAAGTAATCTAGACAGAAAAAAGAAGTAATCTAGAAGTAACAAATCATCTGAAACTGTAAATTTATAGAAAATTACTAGTAGAAAGTTTAATAGAAGTGATGTATTGAAATAGACGAGTTGAGGTAACTGTCATGAGATGGCTACATAGGGAATACCAAGAGACCAGAAATCACTATTAAATTGTTTAAGGAGGAGATGATATTTGGGATTATAGAAAGATCACAAATTACAACCTAAGCGCAGTAAATCAAAATGGAAATAGTAAATATAAATGGCACAGCTAGGAATCATATATCTCTGTATCAACAATGTAGGAAATCCAGTAATAATACAACCATGATGAAAAAGCTGACAAGCTCCAGAATATGGTGAAATTTTCAAAAAGCTAGTTGTCAATGGCTTCCTGTTAAATGAGCCAAACATGATTTCAGATGAAACAGAAGCAAAAGAAAAGTCGAATTAGAACTGCTAATCACCACCTCAATCATCTTTCACTGTGTCTCTCTTCATATAGCATGCTATGCCTGATATCAAGCTTGAATTTTCAGTCATAAAATCACCATCTTAGAACAAATGAAACCCAATTTGTATTCTTCAAACTATGGTATTTAGGAAAAAGTAAGGGTTACAGCTCATGGATGAAAGTAGTTAGAAATTAGAATGTGTTGAAAGATTACTGTATCAATGTCTATACCTGTAGTATAAGGAGAAAAATCAAATATCTTCATAACAGAAAAAAAGGCACAGCAGATTAGTAAATTTTTCATGCAAATACAAATTAACAACACATGAAGAATTTTTAACGTCAGGAGACCAAATCTAATCAAGGTAATGAGTCATAAATCAAATCATTTCCATTTGGGTTGCTATGAGCATGCAGTATCACACAACAAATAAGAATTACGGCAGTCTTGCAATTGAAAAAATTTAAAGAAGTATCTTCATCGATAAAGCCTAAAGTTATACAGATCTGAATGATATTAATGATGATAAAATCGCTGTTAGCAGATTTATGTCAAGAAAAACAAAAATATATTAAATGCTAATTTTGCAAAATTTATCGATTGTGAGGTTGCATCAACAAACAAAGTATAGAACACAAACTAAAGCAGTTAAATCTGTCAACCAACCTTTGAGAAACATACAAGCAAAAAATGTTTGCAATACAGCAATGATAACATGTAATATCTTATCAAAACCCTTTGGCCAACAAATTATTCAAGCTGGCATGATGTGTACATGGCCATATTTATATAATTACTTCAGAAGAAAATAAGGATGACAAGCTTTTAGAACTACAATAATAATTGAAAGTGATATATGCATGAAATTAATACTGAACTCAGCTTCAAAGTACCCTCTTCCTACCTAAATGGAGAGCATGCTGGTCTAGATAATATCCTCAATAGTAAAGTGAACCTGGCAAAGTAAGAAAAAAATGGATAAGTTAGAGAACTGTTTGTCTCCTCAATACATGCTATTTACCCAAAATTTTTAGACTGGTATTGTACCTTGCCACCAATCACCTCTAGTAGCAACATTTGAATCACCCAAATCATCTTCACCATTGTTTTTATACTGCACGAGTTTAGAACACAAAGAAATACAAAATGATGCATGTTATAGAATTGGATTTCATCTTCCCAAAGTACCAAAAAAATATAAAATTCAATCACACAATCAAGCATAAATACTTTTAATTACATCTCGTAATTTGTTACCTTATAAATGTTAGTTTTCACTTACATTATTATAAGCTCCAGAACTCTGCATGGATGGAGAGCTGCTATAAAATTCTCTGCCACCATAATGAATAGAAGAGCCGAAATAGGACGATTCAGTTGATTCAATAGGATAGGCTGATTTCCCATCTTTGTTGCTTGTGTTGTGGCTTTTGCTTGGGCGGCCTTGACATTTATCATCTGCAGGTGTAACTTTATAGCAGAGTTTGTCATTAACAATAGTCTAGAAATAATATGTAATACTGGATCTAACAGAACCTATAGTTGCAATCAAATCCACAAGAAACAGACCGACATGTATTGGTTAAGTAGAATCGCAGATGCTTTATTAGTTAGTTCAGCATTATATCATTCTATCACTTCTCCCAACATCGAGCTTCAAGAATATATTGAAGCACAAGAAATGGATATGCCATGGCCTAACAAAAAGAGATTTTTGGTCCTTTACTCCACAAGCCCTAATCTTGTGTTATCAGAATTCCACTTCACAAATAAATGAATTCAGGCATGCATTACAATCTTCAAGTATGACTTTGGAACCCATCAACAAGTGGTGGCCTCTCATAGGTTATTGGTATTCAAGCATCGAGGAATGACAATCTTTGAAGCAGGTGTCTTCTACATGACATATAAGACATGAAACAGAAAGAAACAAAGAGCGTTGAATTTGAACAGTGACGTCAAGAAGAGAATATTCAAGAACCTGCTCTTGAGCTCTGAGCATTCCCTATCCGACCCTCAGTTCTTTGCTTGTCCAACGTCCAGTACAAGTCGGAATGAGCCGAATCCTTTCCCACGACCTAACATCATAAAACAGAGAACGATCAGAGCCTGAAGCATGAAGCCACCGTTACAAAGCCCCAAAAACACGAGCAGCAGCCTATCGTACACTACCAATCAAAGATAGAATACATGCAAGATCTATATGTGAGGCATAGAAAGTGTCAGCTCGAATTCAATCCTAACTACAAAGTACAGAACCATATCATTCCCATGAAGAATCACAAAACCCAACAAGCAGATCCAACCTAACAATCCGCAACTTTCAAATGACAAAATCAAAAAATCCATCAAGTATAAACAGCAAACAACATAAATTTATAAAACCCCAAACCGAAAAGAAAAATGCACAACTAAGCCATGCACACGACACGAATAAGCCCCAAAACCTCGCAAACCTAAAAGCCGCATCCCAGTAATAACTTGAGTGGAAATTCCGACAACACCAATGAGGTAGAAGTCGTGCAACAAGAACATAAAACCAAAACCTCGGGACGGATCACGATAACTTCTCTCGTTTGTTTCGATCAGAATCGATCACGATCAACACTAACAAAGCAGCAGAAGAAGTTACCGATGAGGCAGGAGGGAAGACGCTGCTGAAGTAGCCAGAGGATGCGGATGAGGAGGAAGCAGAGGAAGCCGCGGCCTCCTTCCGGCCGAAAAGATCATCGGCAATTCTCGAAGAAGAAGAAGAAGACGAAGCGGTGGGTTTCTTGCCCTCCATCCTTTGCTTTCCTCTTGGTATCCCAAGAAACAAAACTACCTCAACCCAGGGTATTTCTCTATCACCAAACCCAGAACCCAGCACTAATTGCGACGCAGTGAGCGCCTGAAACCCGCGAAGGGAGAGGATAAGAAGGAAATAAGGGACCGGCGACCCTTCTCTTTGTTTCGTGTCGGCGCCTCCACGGCCCTTTTAAGATCCCTCCTTTCCCATACTGTTGCTTTTTCGTCTACTTTTTTACTCCTATTTTCGTCCAAGATTCATCCCCAAATCTCACTCCCATATTCGTCCGATTTCTCGCTTTTCATTTTTTTTCTATATCTTATTGTGATTTGTTAATATTTTTAAGATACGTAACGTGGGTAGATCTTTTCATTTTTTTTTCTAGCTTGGTCGGTCCGAGGCCAACCCCAAACCTCTTCATCTCCGAGCCCACCACCGCCCATGCTGATGTCCATCTCCGGGTCGTCTCGTCTCGTTTACGCAGTAGTCGAGTTTTAATTACTCGCACGTTTGATTTGATATGCAGTGGATACCGGCCAGTCAAAATGTAGAAATTCGGTCGACGTATCCAACTGGGAGTTTCTCGACTTCTGTATCTACTTTATCTACTTTTCCAAGGTAGTTCTCAGCAGGAACCGTTCTCCCCCGCAGAACTTATCGGATTACGGCTTGTTCAAACTTTGGTTAATATAGGTGATGGGAGAAATATTTAATATCTTTACTTTGGATTAGACCGAGATTCTTATTCTCCGTATTAGTTAGGGTAATACTACAATCAATGCGCGATCGGCATAATTACCGCTGCGTGCTCATGTAGGTTGGTTTCCATATTGTTAACGTACAACGAACCGTTACCTTGTAATTAAAGTATGCCACGCTAAATCAAATAACAGATCAGTATGCTACCATATATAAAGGGATGGCTTAGGGATCCTTGGGTAAACTCATTTTTAGAGACTACTTTCTATGAAGTTTTTTCTTCTATATTATTACTCTACTATTCTAACTTAACTATCAAAGGATTTTCAACCAAAAATTTTTTGGTAGGTGGATTTCTTGCAGGTTGGCCTCGAAGGCGACCAAATCTTCCTCACTTCAGTCTCATCTGACTTCATTCAGCTCGGTTCTTACCGACCTCAAGGCGAGCTGAGCACCGTCCCGACCTCGGTTCAGAATTTCGTAGCTCTAGATTGGTGCTAAAAAAAAGCGTATTATAGTACCCACACTAAAAAAGGGGAAAAATCATCAATATGAGATCACGAAGAAATCGCGGAGCATCCATGCCTTATAGCACCGAGCTTTGTCCTCACAAGATTCACTGTAGAGTTCGAAACATGCCCGCCAATACAATCCACTGCACCTATGAACGTTGAGTAATTTAATCTGTTCGTACAACAGGTGCAGGCCTTAACTGGGGCAGTTCAGGGCTAACAACAAATAACAACATATCTGGAACCAATCCAACTAGAACCTGTTCAGCCTAACCGCCGCTCCCCATAACCAACGCGCCATACACGCCAAGTTAGCCACCATTCTTGACATCAAAGTACAGAGCGATCTCACCAAAGTCGACATACTTGACTAAGGAGTTCTCGTCGGGATGGAGAGTGACGTATTCTAAGCCCCTATTCCGACAAAAATTCTACTTCAAGTCTCTAATCTCCTCGTCATATGGAGCCCCTACCTCAGTGAGAAGCCGACCTCAATAAAAAAAAAATTGAGGAGATGAGCCGTCAAATTCAGGCCCTTAAGGGGCAGACTTTAAGGTTAAATAATGAACTCAAATTCTCTAAGAAACCTCTCTTTCTTAGAAGATCGTGGAGCAATCGATCCCACCTTAGTTCAAAATACCTCAGGTAGAGCCATACGATGGCACCTCGGATCGTTTGGATCATTTAGAGAGCTTCAGAACTCTCATGATGTTGTATGGTGCTACTGATACCGTGCTTTGCAAATCTTTTTCTGCTACTCTTCGCATAGCGGCTCGATTTTGGTTTTCAAGGCTTCAGCTCGGATTGATTCATTCTTTCGAGCAGCTCGGACATCTTTTTACTATGCACTTTATCTCCAGTCGAAGTTAGTGTCATGGTTCTGATGCGTTGCTCAATGTCAAGCAGAGGAAAAGAGGGTCCCTCAAAGATTACGTCAATTATTTTAATACGGTGACATTGGAAGTCTGCGATCTAGATCAATCGGTCGCGATATCAGCAATGATAGGCGATTTAACACCGTCTCATTTCCTCTTTTCTTTGGAAAAGTACTTTTCTGTAGACTTTGCCGAGATATTGGCATATGCTGAAAAGTATGCTAATGTAGAGGAAGCCATGGCCTCACATTGTGAGTCGGCTAGTGGAAGACCCAACTGAGGATGCAAAAGGAGACATGAAGATCGGGGTGCGTTGAGAAGTATTTCACCCATGACGAAAAGAGTCCACGCCGGCCCAATCGTCCTCCTTGAAAGTTTGAGAGATATACTCCTCTCACTACACTAAGGACTCAGATCCTCATGGAGATTGAAGGCTGAGGCTACCTACGGCCTCCGTATCGAATGAAGGCATCGATGAATAAAAGAGATAAGAAGTATTGATGTTTTCATTGAGATCACGGATATGATACCGAGGAGTGTATCCAACTCAAGGACGAAATTGAAGCACTCATCCGATGTGGATGGTTGGATCGATACGTGCATACTCGGTGTGGTCGAAAAAAGTTTGCCTCGGATCAGCCACCTTCAGAGCTGATCGACAACCATCCGACAGTAGGAGTTATCAACACGATTGCTGACGGTACTCTCGCGGTTGTCAGAAGGCTGAAGCTACTCCGAAGAGACAGCACACGAGAGATGTTATTTCTTTCTTTGACGCCGACCTGGGAGGAGTATAGACTCCTCATAATGATGCAGTGGTTATTTCTCTTACAACCAAAAAATATGATGTAAAGAGAATTCTAGTTGGTAATGGAAGTTCGACTGACGTGTTATTTTATGATGTATTCCAACGAATGAAAGCATCTACCGAGCGGTTGTATAAAGTCAATACACCTCTAGTCGGTTTCTTAGGTGATTCTGTCTCCGTGGAAGGGGTGATTAATTTACTGGTTACCATGGGACAAGTGCCTAGCAACAACAGTGCGAGGTTAAATTTCTTGGTAGTTTGAATCCCCTCAGCTTACAATGCAATCTTGGGCCGATCTGGTCTCAATGCTTTCCGAGTTGTGGTATCTATCTACCATTTGCTCGTGTGATTCCCTACAAGAAATAGCATAGGAGAAATCCGAGGTGACTCAATATTAGCCTCGAATACGGCCATATCTTTCTCTCATCGGTCTCATCCGACCTTATTTAGCTCGGTTCTCACCAACCTCAAGGCGAGCCAAGCATCATCCCAGCCTTGGTTCAGAATTTTGGGGCAACAATAGAAATAGATAAATAAAATGAAAGTGTGCAAGACAAGAATCATATGGCTTCCAAAAGGAGAGCTTGAGGAGCAATAACGACCCAAGTGACCTCATTCAAAAGAGGTCAATTGCCGACCGCACCTACTAGGATCGCCGCGTGCCAACCGATGCGAGACACTACTCATAATATGGTACTTGGCACTCAAGTGTTGGGTGATGTTAAGATCCATATGTATCTCAATGCCAATTGGATTGGTGTCTGTCATTCGAGGAGCAAATCCCAATCCCTTCTCAAGGCAGAGTGGATATGTTGCACGTTTATTTTTATGGGCCCATGTAGTTTGAATTCGTCATTCCTAAAATCTTTCTCAACATTTCAGTGCATCGACCGGACGACTGGCATATATTTCGTGGAATCAATAACCAACCAAATCTCAAGATAATCAATATGATCGATTATAGCTCGGTACAATTTTAATATGCTCGAAAAGAAATATCGTAGCCGACCATATCAGCGAATAAGAAAAGTGTCCAATCTTTGAGCACCTGAAAAGAAATATTTTAACTACTCCAATCAGCGGATAAAAAAAAGCTCAATTGTCAGTCCGCAAATCACGCGATCCTTACTGCATAGATCAATATCCTCTTCTATATAAACACCAGGCACGGGGATCTCCCAAGTATAAAAATATTTGGATGTCATTCTCTCATTCTCCAATCTCTCATGTTTACTTTTGAAACGTTGCCTGAGTTAAGCATTGGAGGGTTTCCGGCCAAACAAGTTTCGATTACCTCCGGATCATTTTCTTTGGTTGCAAATTATATCCCACATGCTTCTCTAGCCCCATCGAGTAGAGCAATATCGCCCATCAGCTCATCCACGTATCAGATCAGATTTTGAGCGGCGATATGTACCATTGGAATTGTGCGGTTATGAAGGCGTCGGGATTTTGTGTCTACGAGTAACAGGGTTGGCTACTTCATTTTTCTATGGCAGTGAGGTTGTTATCACAGGGCACTTCTTTTTAACCACAATTTGTTGTGCTAGAATGTCATCCATGAATCCTTGCCGCTAGTTCATGAACCCTGAAGTTGGTACCTTTTGCGGTGTAGCATGGACAATGAAAAATGGGAATTGATTGATGTCATGTGAACTACAAAAATTCTGGTAATGAATTTGGCAATGACAACCTCGACCTCGCATTGCTTTCAAAGAAGAGTAAATAGGTCTTTACCAAAAGCGAATAGCTTGAAATTAAAGAAACGCAATCTCATCCCTTTTGATGTCAGGAGATACAAATGATCTCGAATGGTTGCTGTTTTGCGTGGAATCGAAGAGAAGTAAAGTTGGATGAGACTGAAATGAGTAAAAATTGATCGCTTTGCCGAGGCCAATCTGCAAGAAGTCTACTTGCCAAAAAGTTCTTGGCGGAGGGCTCTTTGATGTTTAAGATAGAATACTAGAGTAACAGTGTGGAAGAAAAAAAAAATTTGTATAGAAAGGAGTCTCAAAATGACTTTACCTAAAGATCTCCACCCTGCCTCTTTATATAAGGTAGAATACAAATTTGTTATTTGATTTGACGTGGCGTGCTTTAATTGTATGGTAATGATCGGTTGCACATTAACGATGTGGTAACCGTCCCGCGGGAGCAGCATACGACGACAATTACATCGATCATGTATTAGCTACAGTGTCGTCATAACTGCTAATCTTTTTTAGCTCGAGCAGAGTGGTACCTCAGTTTTCACCAAGATTATTTATCTTGGTTGAGACCGAAGTAAAGAGGGTCGGTCGGTTCAAGCTGAGGTCAAGATGTTCAATATTACTCACATCAGTTGTATTTCCAAACTATATTTGAATTTGAATTCTTAAGCTGTGCATACTTATTTAAATTTTCTAGAGGTTACTCTTTTTGTCACTTAGGACTTATTTGGTTTGCAGGAAGAATTTTTCTTACTGAAATATTTTTTTTCAAAAACTGGTATCTGATATATGATATATGGAAAAATAATTTTTGCACATTTGGTTAACCATAGAAAAATGGTACACTTTCAAAATGACTTATGTTTGGTTGAGCATCTACTCTCTTAATTGTAAAAATTACCTATTATGCCCTTAAGAGTATTCTGGAAAGAAAACCATTCCAATTTTCAGCCCATAGGAATATAATTTTCATATATTCTACATAGATTTTTTTTCATAAAATATAAAAATCTTATTTTCATAAAAAAACTATTTTTTTTATTTTTTTAAAAAAAAACTTCAAGCAGACATAAGATATTTTTTTATTCTTTCGTGGACCATACTTTTTTCCTCTTATCGTGAACCACACGAGTCCAGGACGTTGCCTTCGGCTTCGCATCAGATCCTTGGCTTCAAAGTAACAAATATCCTCGCCAACTAAATCAGTTATGCTTCATATCGCATCTAGGATAACACGATACTAGGCTACAATTTGCTCCTTCACCCGAAAGATACGCCGTATGGACCCACCATCGGCGCGAGGCCGTTAGTGGGACCCAATACATTTATCCGAGATGGTGACGGCGTATACCATTTTCTGATGGAGGTTTTCCCAGATCACTTCACTTTGTGGCTCGACGGAAGCGTGTTTACTTTTTGTCATTTGGATATCATCCTTATCTCATCTCTAGACTTTATTTGCCGTCTAAAGATGCACTACCCATTCAGGACCGCACAGAATCTTGGTATTCCAATGTGTGATTCGGAGCTTTGGGGTTGCTCCTTTAGGAAGATTTGATATCCCCCAGATGCAGGATATATCAGCGGATTCAATAGTGGTTGGATCAAAAATTCATCATATTTATTAAATGACTTAAAAAAAATAAATTTAAACTCTACTTGTTTATTAAACGGATAACTCCACCCGTTCCGCATAAATTTTTTATTATATATATAGTTGGATTAAATGAGTTAAACATACTAAGTTATTTTTTAATAGGTTAAACAAGTTACGCGAGTTGGGTTAAACCTCGGTCTATTGTACCATCATGCATCGTCCGTTACGAGGCGTATCGTACCGTCCGGAAGAAAATCAATATGAAACTTCACTTTAAGTTGGTATACATCCGGTACCAATCCGTACCGAGGTATATTGAGGTATGTATTAGTCTGTACCGAAGCGTGCCGACTTGTATCGAGACGTATCGAAATAAAAAAATCGAAAAAAATAGTTAAAGAGCTATTTTCGTACCGATAAAATATTGATGTGGTATTCAATATCAAAATTATAGGCCTTGAGTTAAATAATAAGTAGATTTAGATATATTATTTAAATGAATTAAATGGATTGTATCATGATCTAAACTAATTATTAAAATATTAAAATAAATTAAATAGGTTTAAACCTAAATCTGACCTATTTAATAAATGGGTCCAAGAGGTTCGCCGGTTTATGTCATTTCGCTGTCCCGAGTCCAATGGGGACTGACAGATATGGCGATTGCAGCCTGAGGCCACCACGGGGTGTGACGTGGACTTCCATCCAATTATCCAAAAGGAGCGGGGGATGGAGAGCCCCTCGTCCGCTTGAAGGGCCATTTTGATTGGTGTGCCGGCTGTCCATACCTCGAGCCAAATCGATGGATTCCTCGAGCAGATATCAATTAGGATGGCGATTTGATTTGATCGTATCAATTATACCATGAGAGCGAGAACAAGACAAATGCCGACAGACCCATCTAAGAAAATTGAGCGGATTCGGCTTCTACGTAAATGATGGCGGACCACTGCAAGGAAAAAAGAGAGAGAGAGAGAGAAAAAAAAAAAAATTATAGGGACAAAAAAAAAAGAATAAAAAAAAATCAAAAAGAAAGCTAAAATTTTTTATCCGATCATTCAATTACCCTAATTTATAAGTGGGATGACCTTATATAGGCCTTACATCATGAATTGACCAAATCAAACAATTAACAACTAACTAAATTTGGGCCCTTAATTGATTACATACTAAATTAAACTTTACTAACATTAAGTATTAAACCAATTGATCACACCCAAAATCGGACCTTTATAATTAGGTCTTACATTGATCAATTGATCCAATCACTTGACTCAACAACCAAATCAACTTCAAAATAATAGAAACACAACCAAATTGATTCAAACAAAAACAACTAATAAGGCAATAAAAGAAACATAACGCAAACTCGAATGGACCCGATCTAGGCTTAACTCCATTCGGTAGCTCAGGATCCTCTCGTAGCGATAATGATGTCATCCTCTAGTGCAGGCGCGAGCGAGTGGCTCTCATGGCTCGATCGTCTAAACGAACAGCTCTGATGTCTCTATCAGTAAAAAGCTGAGAAAGACTGACCACCCATTTTTAGAGAATATCAGAAGGTTATTAAAAATGTGTGGTGCCTTTCAGTTTCAGACTGCGCATATTAACAAAAAGACGAATAAAGCTACTGATTGGATCGTCTCCTTTGCCGCCCACTATTTTGAAGATTTTTTCTAGATTTGTCTTGTATCTATTTCTTCATTTTTGAGTTGTATCTTTTCTTTTAACTCTAATAGCAATACTCACGCAAGATTAGTATGGGCAACGTACAAAAAAAAAAAAAACTTGGTGTCTTTCAAATTGTGCATATCTACAAAAAAACAAACATAGCTACATATTGGATTTTGCCGCCCACTAGTTTGAAGATTTTTTTTAAATTCATCTTGTATCTTTTTTTTTTTTTTACTTTAATGGCAATACTCACATGAAATTAGTGTGAGCAACGTACCAAAAAAAAAAAAAAAAAAAAGTCCCCACCAAAAATTTTGGTCTCAATCCATATCATGGCGGTGGCCGCCAATGTAACGTATAACCGGAACGTGTCTCCAGCTCCTCCAATCTTGCTTCGGCGCGAGGCTATTAGCCCAATCCCAGCCCAGATGCGGCTGGGCCGCATGCGATTGAGCCTCATGGCTGGTCGCAAGATGGGCAGTGCCCAATCTAGGATTTGATGCAAACATTTCAATTCCTCTATTCGATTATTTCTTTTGCTAATTAATGGGGAAGATAATCTCATTCTCTTGCATCTACGTCTTAAGAAGCTATAAAGCAACCAAGATTTTCTCCTCCAAGTGGCACAATCTGAATGGACGAACTTGTATTACAACATCCATCATTATAGATAAACATGTCGCTAATGTTTGGCATGCAATTAGCTTATTAAAATATTAGTCTGCACTCTGACCAACCAAGATTTTTTTTTTCTTATGTGGGGTACGACTGTGGGAAGATTGAAATCTAGAGGAAGAAAAAAAAGAAAGCAACCTCCCGAAATCTCAGCAGCCATGTGTAACATGTCCTCCACCAAAATCCAAATCTCCCTTCAACCTTCGTTGAACAAGCTTTAAGACACTAACTTTGTTGAGCTGCCAAGTATCCTTAAGAATGGGATGCAGCCCAATGCCTAAATTAATGGTCAGATCTAAAACAATGAGATCTCAAATTTCCATGGTAGCAAAGACTTAAACCTATTGGATTGCAATCTTGCACATGCTTTCGGGCCATGAAAATTATTCTGTATTTCAATTCTTCTTTGTCATATTGCAATAAAAATTAAGTTTTGGTGGCTAATCAAAAATTATTAAAATTTTGGGATCTAAGTTTAACTAGTTCAAACTTGGGGAGGTGTTTCTATAATTTTCTTTTTTGACTTTTTTCATATTATTTTGCTGCAAAAGGACCAAAATTTCTATCAAATTGGGGATTTTCTTGACAGTCGTCGTGGATAATCATGCACAACAAATGACTAGTGTTAGAATTATTAGGATTTTTTATTATCTTTCAAAATTATTAGGAATTGCTAATGTGTGACAGAAATAAAACAGAGGGAATTAAATATAATTAAACAAGTAGTGTAGCCAATGAAGATGCTAATATTTGATAGAATTAAATATAATTAAACAGAGGGCATGATGTCGAACGGATAAACCAAACTCAAATTTGAAGCTGGATCGGGAAAAAGTATCTCAATTGGTGCTAATATCTTATTCATTTATATATAAATTTCCTTGCGTTTATCTACTTTTTGATCTATAATTTCTTTATAGTAGTAACTTGCATGTCAATGTACATTAGAGAAAAAATAATATATAAGATAAAGTTACATCCGTACCTTTCTACATATCTATTAAATGTACAGAGAAATCAATCCTGCCTTCAGAATTTGAGAAAATCTACTACAAAATTAGAGAAAATTGACAATATCACATCATTAGAGGAGCCACATTAATCTAAAATTCTGGATCACGAGTTTATCATAACACTTATAGATTAACTTTTAATAGGCATCAATTGAAAATAAAAATTTTAATCGGCATCAATTCAAAGAATACTTTTTCTTGACTGATCTGGACTCTTCTAAATTAAGATCAGTTAAGATCCTAATCAACGTCAAAAAATAGCCTACATCTACATCAGTAAAAAAAATCCACCAATTTGCTCAAAAAAAAAAAAAAAATCCGCACAGTAAAGGCTCTTCCTCTTAGGCATCACTTGAAACAAACCAAAGAATCTTAATCAGCATACCAATTCAAAAAAAAAAAAAAAAAGATTAATCGGGACTCTTCCTAATAACTCAATTAAAAATCCTAATTGTTATCATTTCCAAAAAAGGAAAAATAATTGATATTAATCTAAAAAGCAAAAACCAGCTATTAAGATTTTCAATACCCATGTTAAGGACTCTTCTTCATGCCGCATTAGTTGAAACAAATAAAAGTATCAACCGGAATCTTTTAAATCTTTTTTCTTGACTTATCTAATCTCTCCATAATTAATACCCAAAAAAAAGACTGTTACCTAAATCCTTAACAAACCCGCTATTATCATGTGGACGCCTGCATAATATCTCTACTCCCTATTTTAAATAGTAATTTTGTTGCACTTGGTCAATAGATTTAAATTTAAGAATGCAAGACAACAACAAATTATATTGAAGGACAAACTTGACCAAATCTGGCTTTGATTCCTATTCGTTGGTCAGATTACAAGGCCTTGGATCAGCCGGATTCAAAATGGATTATTAGGTCAATAGCCTCCAGTGCAACCGTCATTTATCTTATCAATGACTCTTCCTAGAAATTATCCTCGCCGATCCAATCAATAAATGATCTTTTCTTGGACATATATAAGTTAACAGAGCAACAGCTCATTAGGTCATTAGCCCTCATTTGAACCGGTTATTCTATTCCACGGCTCTTTCTCATGAGTTGCTAGGTGCTTCCTTCTGTGAATTATACTCGTCCAATAAACAAATGAATGAACTACTCTCTATTGTTAAACTATTGCTAAAGATTGAACCAAAACAAAGTCATCACATAAGAAAAGAAGATATACTTTGCAATTCCTAGCTGTTTCAGCATTCATAACTTCAAGAAGCAATCCAAGAAGTTCACAATGAAGAATATTATGGATTATATATAATGAGTAAAAGTTAAGACTCAAGGGATATTTCATTACTAAAATTTATGATAAGCAACAGTTGACCTGACCTTGGATGGCCTTGGTAGAGAGTAAATCTATATTAGTGTTTCGGCTGTGCTCATGAGAAGATGATGGTCATAAACCGAAATCTATACTATAACATTAACAAGAAGAATATAGATATGATGGTACAAGAAGAATAGTATATTATGAGAATAAAAAATAAATATACAATTTAAGAGAATATTTATGCAAGTTTAAATTTTTAGTAGGATATTTATGAAAAAAAAAACCCTATATAATGCAACATTAAACTTGGTCTTATCACCCTACCTACGCTCACGCAAGAATGGATCATCCAGCGCAGTCAACGTCAGCCTGAACCAACCCAAAATATAAGCTGATAAATAGGCAATCTCCTAAAACAACAAGAACAGCAACCAGCCCTCCACGCCGACGTGTCCTACTTACACTCACAAGTTCGGTGGGCCCCACTTTAGTTTCGTCGAACATTATATCACCAAGGACAAGGAGGCTGTTTGCTGCCGGCCAAGACTCAGCTGAGCTCTACCCTTCCATACGCCCCCTGAAATGGACCGAATCACAAGCGACAGGCACCAGGAAATTTCCCTGCAATTACAGCTGGCCCGGCCCTGGTCCACGAGCGTGGGTCCCATTGCTTCACGGGGGAGACCTAAAAGAAGCGTAGACGCGTGCAACGCCGGCTGGACCCCTTCCGGAAGCCCCACAGGACCCCACTTAGTTCAGAAGGGACAGGAACATGTTTTCATCATTAAGCAATCAAACGACCAATGATATCCTTCCCTTGCGAGCTGTCTCTCCTCTGTCTCATCGATCTAGAAAAGACCCATAAAGTTGGTGACTCGGTTCATGGAAAAGGAGGATGGTTGCGAATTTCTTGAGATTTTATACGGATATCATTTCACATCGTGCAGAAATTAGAATAACTCCAAGAGGACCAAGACCTAGATGGAGTCCACGTCTAGTGTATAAAGCCTTCCAAGTTGCAATCCTCTGGCCAAGAAAAATAGACATGGAATCACGAAGGGCTCCCTTCTTCTTCCTGCTGCTCCTGGTTTCAATCCAATATCTTCACCTCTCCGGGTTTGCAGAAGCCAGGCCACTGCCGCTGCCCTCGGGGAAACAAGAGAGTAAGAGCTTCTCTGAAAGTTACTGAAGAATTTTACCTGTTTATGCTGTGTCCGTCTAATTATGTGTATTTGAAGGGATGGGTATGAAAGTCTAATGAGTCTTTCAATCATGGCGTGGTTCAGGGCATGTCAAGGTGCTGGAGTCGCTGGGCCTCCTCTGCCGGTGCTGCGACGGAGTGGGAGGGGAGTGCAGGAGCGCCTGGGAATCCACCTGCACCAAACTCGACTGCCGTCCCTGGAAATCTTTGTGATTTTGGCATCTCAATTTTGGTTTTCTGGCCTTGTAAATAACTTCTGAAGAGTTGGTACTTGAAGCATCAAGCAAAGCCATGCAAATGCCTTCCATAATAGCTAGTCTCAATAGGATATGGTGACCTCTGTGAATTGCACTTGACTAGGAACTTTGGAATGGTGCAATTGTTGGGCAAAATCAGCATGATCATACACAAACATTACAAATTGACATCACAGAAGTTAATTAGAGCCATGGGCTTGTTCAAAGAAAACAAATAATGAAGTAACGAGAGCAAAATGTCAGAGGAGAGAATGGTTACATATAATAGAAGAGGAAGATGTTGATTACTTGTCCGGTTTTGACTCTGCTTTCATTTGCCAATGCTCTTGAGTATGGTAATCGAAAATCTGCTTTCATTTGCCAATATATAAAAGATGTTAATTGCTTGTGTAGTTTATACTTCAGGATGGTAATTGCTTGATATATATCAGTCCCCTGAGATGCATCAACGACAGGTCCATTATCTGCATGAATTGCTTCCCATAAAAACATCCTACCCTTTACCAGATCACTATCCACGGAGCCTGGTTCGCAGTACCTCTCCGATAGACCAAAGAAGGAAAAGAAAGAAGAGAAAACTATGTATATATAAAAGAGTGAAGCCCAAGAGGCAAATCATCAAATGGGATCATCTGACAAATTGAAAACATTACCTTGATTTGCCAGCAGAAAACTTGTTTTGCGCATTGCCTGCATATATAATAGGACACGTACTCTGTGGGAAATGTTGTCATCCAACAAGAATGACATTGTTAAGCAGATGCAAATGATGAATAAAGTCTAGTAGTAAAATGCGAATATCATGGTCCATTAGTAAAAACACTGCATTGGATGACAAGGGAACAACAGATCTCCAACAAAACTTTTTGAATACATGCATGCAAGTAGCACCAGCAGTATGATCTCAGTGAAGAGGGAATAAAAAATTAGACCAACTTCATGGACATTAAAATACGAGAAAAAACCCTCATTAGTTACATGTAATGTTGATGCAAACTCCCCTTCATTTACCTGGTGGTGCACTGTGAGCATCACCTCAAAAGCTCTCATGTTCTGGCCAAAGTCCAGTGTCAAGCATGCCAATTATGTTGTTGCTCTCTGCTTCAATTTCATGGTGTAGTGCTGTAGAGACCTAGAAAATGCCATGAATTTGTGGTGTGGAGCTTCAGCGTTTTGCTTGGAAACACAGAAACTATTTCTTCCATGCCAGCGAAAACGTCAAAATATCACAGATGTAGATGATATTGTCACAGGGGTTCTACCCTAGGCTCTTATTGGCAAACTTTTCATATTCTTTGAGTTAGCTTGGCTGCAAAATCACTGAAGCTTCTTTTATGTGCTGCACCAACTCAATACAATGTGCTCAGACTATGATCAAATTTTTCTCGTAGGATCTTTTATGCATACGGATGTGCTCTTCTGGGCCTAGCGAACAAGTTGGTCAAAGAATTCACAATTCAGCTTTTGGGCACACTCTGATTGATGCTATGAGAGTATGGAAATCTAGCGATCAAACATGGCAATGCATTGAGTCTGGATTTTCAAATTTTATGGACTGCTCCTTAAAACTACATCTTATTAAAGGTTTTCTTCTCATAAACATCTTATTCTACGATCATTGTTAAAAGAGAAAGTTCTAACATCCCAAAAGAAATTTGCCCCCGTATCCAACTGAAAGATGCTAACATAGTATATGGAAGGTGCCATTACTTTGTTAGAAAGAGGCTACACTGTCATGTAATGTACCTTGATAAATCAAATAAATGACATTCACGAGAACTAGTATGATAATTTAGATCAATTAGCTTAAGGGATCAAATGCGAAGCATCATTAGCTAGTTCACTGGGAACATTCGGATATGGTAGTAGTTCTATGAGTATAAAAAATTTCACAGATTTATTACCAAAAAAATGAAGGAATGACATTACCTAGCAAAAACATTTCTCCATCATCCATGTATTGCACCAACATTTTTAACAGAATCACATGTGATTTTTTTTTCTTTAATTGCTTTTTATTTTTTTGAGAACTAGGATGGGAGGAAGCCCAGCTGAAAATCAGGTGAGGGTGGAACTCAAACCCACCAGTTAATTTACCAACAGCACCAGCTGGCAATGTTGCTTTAATTTCTTTATTAATGCTCACCTAAAGAGGGTGTTATCAGGATATTTGTACCAATTGGTCATTAGACACAAAAACAGTGCTCCAGCTTGACCAGTGGCCCAAAGAATAAAAGCCCTACAACAGGCCAATTACAGAAGGTACTGACAGACAGCTCAAATTTGATGCAAGACGTGTCCTTGTCCTTAAGATTGCATGTTGGTTTTAACAAAACTATGCCATTCCAAAACCAATTCTGTTCAAAACCTACCAAGCAACCATATCATTTCCATTTCTTTGTGATATACAAAATCTAGTTGGCTTAGATTGGGAGCTTACCTGTCCCCAAGCACTTGCTCCAATAGACTATGGTGGATAGACTCAGTTAAGTACTCATCATGCAGCTTCTCCCCCAAGTACACTAATGTAAACCTGTCACATCAAATGATTTCCAACCCATCAATCCATCTCAAAGCTTATTTGCTTTGTAGCATCAAATAATAGCAAGTACCAACGACCTTCTGCATACACAGTTCTTATCATAGATTAATGCTCACCTGTTTGTCTGCATCGGCACAAATGGAAATTGGAAGGAGAGATGGTGAGAATGGTGGTGAGATGAAGGAGCAATATCCATGCAGTAAATGAGAAAGCAATTACAGCATAAATGAGAAAGCAATCACAGCAATCTTTCAATTTGCTTAGGCAAAAGTGCAAATAAGTTATTAGAAGATAATAAGCTCTGTGTTATTCATTTGCCCTATGAAACAGTCACTATTTCATACATCCCGCCTCTCTCTAGTGATATATGGCACCATGTATCGAGAATCACTTGGCACACTTAGGGCATGTTTGGAAAATCCAACAGGATTGGGCTGAATTTCTATAGGAATCGGGCTTGTTAGCCTGCTCAGTCCCTTTTTTTCTAAAGGGCCGTCCTAGTCTTGGCCTAAATTCCATCTATAGGCCTGTTGGACAGCATGTTGAGAAAAAAAAAACTATGGAGGTCTTTTTTTTTATCCCATGGGATTTGGGCTGGAGAGAGATTGGGTTGATATGGACCTTACCTAAATAGACTATGTAATCCATGATCCAACAAGAAATCCAACCTAATCTTGCTGGATTTCCCAAGAAGACCCTTACTATGTGATAGATACTGTCATCCTTCATATTTGGAATATACCCAACGACTCATGAATACTTTACAAACAAACCAAGATATGACCTATTCTGGTTAACTAGGTAGATTTTATTCCTTATGGTGGTGGCAGGAGTGACAAAGAATAGTAGGTCACTTTGATGTCTCATTACATATTTGACACATGTCATTCCATTTGCTATGACTTATCATTTCTGTAAAGGAGCATTTGGAGGCTAATCACATCACTCCGAGGAGGATTCATTCTAATTTGGCACCGTTCGGAGCCTGCATTACATCAGGCACATCCCTTTTACCTCCGAAAATTAACGGTCCTGTTTGTAGTTTAGTAATCCAGGGGCATGATAAATGCATCTTAGGGAAAAGAAAATTCTGTTGATAAAAACATTTGTACATCACTTTATATTTTAAAAGATAGAAGATAGGAAAAACTGGGAGAGAAAGGACAGATTATTCAAAGATAAAAATGTCAGCTAATATTAATACATTTATACATCCATTTACAATTTTACATTACAGGAATCTTTTGAAAATTTATCTACATAACGAGTAAATGAATTTTTATTATAATTACCAATAATATGATGAATAGGAAATGATATTAATTTTGTTGCATAAAGTTCTGGTATAGAAAGGTCAAAAGTAAGTACATAAAGTTCTGCAATCTCAACAACACCTCTCACAGGCATTGGCTCTTCAGTTTTCAGATACACTGTTTCCATTTATATCCGAAGTTAAGACAAAACTCATTGGAAAAGCATATGGCAGATAGCAACCTTTGAAAATGTACACAGATAAGAAGTACATGATCATCTGATATATGCTGGGACTTCAGCGAGCTCTCCAAATCCATTGAAGGCAAGCATGCCCATAAAATCTAGACCATGTAATTTTCACCTCTGGATTCATTGATGGTGATATGCTATCCAGCCATAACATAATTAGTTTCTAACATAAGTAGGAAACAATACATTCAGCACCAAGATTTAGATAAATAATAAATATGCAATCATCTGCTATTAGAGACACTTAAAAGGCAACTTTACTGCCCAAGCAAATTGGATCTGCAAACAGGCGAATGCACCCACTTAAAAAATCAAGGATATGAACTTTTTTTTGTTTTTAAGAATGGTTAATCAATAGAGGAGTAAGAAAAATACATAAGGAATATGGACAATAACGCCGGGGGGGGGGGGGGGGGGGGGGGGGGGAAGGTTGGGGTTGTTCGAGCGGAAATGGATAGCAAAGGTTGAGAAGAGGGTTCCATACCGTTGGGTGAGTTTCCAAATCATGTATAAAAGTAGAAATCGTTGCCTCTTTTATCACAGGAATAGCAGCTCCAGAAACACAGTGACTAACTATACTTCCATCCTAGACATGGCGTGGAATCATTAGCGGAGCAAAGATCCCCGTCAATGCAGTCACACGGAGGAGACGGAGGCGATCAGCAGCAGGCGCCGCCTCTGGGTGAGAGATTTCATCGAACGCCTTCCGGGCAGGAATCTTGGTTCCCGGGGCCACCTCGAATCTAAGCGGTCTTCTATCTTCATCGACCCGGGCGGCCCAGATCTCCGACGGGCCCCGAATCCCATATTGCGGCTGGACGCGAGGGCCAAGCGCTTCTCTGATGCTTTTCGATGAAAAGATAAAGCACCTGGAACCAGACCCGTGAAAAACTGGGTAGTTCTGCGAGCATCCTACTACTACTCCTGCTCCCTGTCCTCGTCCCCTATAAAAGTACAAGCAAAATACCCTCGCGATGCGGAAGAGGTAAAAAAAATAATAAATATAAAAAATATTTATTATTTCTTAGTCACATGGCTTATTGATGATACGGCAGGGAATTTGTCTCAATTTTTTCTTGAAATTTTCAATAAAAAATAAAAAAAAGCCTATATATCAAACTTGATGCAAGTATTAGTAAAACCAAATTAGTAATTCATATACTTCGTGATCGAAAAAAGCTAGACAATATTTCAACAATACGATTACCTCATATAATGGACTCTTAAGATTTCGTTAGTATTTTTTTTAGAAGTACGGCCCAGATGCTACCAACGAACGGGTTGGATTCCTGGTTCTTTTTATTTTGAAAAATATTTTATGGAATTATTTCTTTCAGAATTCGGATTAAATGGGAAAAAAATCTGACCTTACTCTTTAAAATATTTATTTTATTTTCAGAATAAATAAACTACTTTTCTGTATTTGATTTTCTAAATGAGTAAAAAAAAATGTTTATTCCATTTAGTTTTCATCCAACACGCAGCCAAACACAGCCTTCATACTAACAATATATTTAGAATATAAAAGTATAATATAATATGAGGCTCTTGAGATGTACAAAATCACAGGCGTTCATCAAATGCTCCATTTTTTAAAAAATAAATCACGTACCTCGGAGTTCACTAACGTGTCATGATATTTTTCCCCAAATCTATAATAAGCACGCCATATCGGAGGCCACAAGGAACTGGGTTAATTGTTTGTTAAAGTGAACCCACACAAAACTACAAGTCGCAGTACACTGTGCTGTGAAAAGAATAATGGTGAACGCCAAGTTCGACTTCCTGTGAAGTCCATGTAACACGCTATATCTGTTTCAGACAAGGATGCAGCAGAGAGCTGACATTTTTGCGTGGAAAGAACATACCCTGCATCTCACTCTCATCCAGTTGTGAATGGCTAGGCCAGCTCAATTTTGAAGTTCACATCAGCTGTGCTAATCTTCTGTGTGAGAGATCTTAGGCAGACACTGCTCTCTCCATTATAAATTTACAGACACGGACCAAGCCCGGAATTTGTACCAGGTAGATGGCTGCCATGCTTGGACTTGGTATGAGGACTGAGTCATAACACAACTATTATGAAGCTTGAGGATATGGAATAGAGGATACGAGCTTACTTCCAAGTATGGCCCTGATTGGTCATGAAATATGCTCGTGGCATTAACAATAATATAATATAACTCGAACAATCATATCATCCAACTGGAACATTAGTCTGCACAAGATTCATTTTGAGCAAATAAATGATGGAATAAGTTCAAATAGGACAGAAAGCCATGCATGTTTTTCTGAAATGCAGACATTCTTAGAATACAACAGTGTCTAGCATGGCCCCCAATGTCTGGACTATATTAGATGACATCAGGTTTGAGACATGCTCTTCTAGACGCTTCTTCGCATCTTGCCTTCCAACATTTGCAATTGCCAGCTTCTCTGGTGGCAGCTCATCTTCCTCCCGAACCGCTTTGTTATATTTGATGGCCAAATTTAGCATTTCCTGTTTTCAGGCCAAACATCATAAGCTAAATTCATCAGAGAATTCGGCAATTAATTCACGGTTCTCAACTAGCTGATGGGAATTGAAAAATTTTACAGCAACGTGAAGCAAATTTCTATCATGATGATATCACAGCACAATTGACAGGAGCGGTAAGAGAGCTGAAGATCCAGGCAACGTTACCTGCACGGTCTGTTCATTAGTTTTAGAATGAGCGTCGAACTGCCGCAGTGTCAGGCCATCAGTCCATTTCTTTTTGTGCAGGTTCAGCAACATCTTTTCTTCAAGCTCATTTTTCCGATAGTTTATGGCTATAGAGTAGTAATGCCGATTCAACCCATGAATGAGTGCCTGGTAAATGAAAACCATTTAGAAAGGGTTACTTTGCATTAAGACATTTAAATGAAGGTTACACAACTTACTGCTTCAACAAGCAGTTTACCTGAATAGATGGCTTGTTGAGATGCCCAACATTAGAAGTAGTCTGGCGAGGCTCTTGGCCTAGCATCATGGTCTGAGGATTGATCAAGCGGAAAGCATCAATAACCACCTTCCCCTTAACACTCTGAATTGGATCTATGACAACTGCTACTGCCCTTGGATTCAAGGCTTCAAAACTCTGCAAGAGGCATGAAAGCAGTTTAATGCCCAGAGCCACATGGTAAACTTAGTATTAATGATAGAATTAACCATATGAATTGGCAGTAAGATTTAAAAGGAGGTCTGGAGTGAAAGGGAAGGAGGCACGACATTAGTCCCAGAACCAGTGAAACAAGAAAAAAGAATCACTCTTCTTCCAAAGGTAGTGCAACATCCTACCAAAACATAGTAACCAAGCATGTTAAGCCATTGGATGTGTGATTTGGACAAAGAAGAGAAAAGACAAGTTCCCCCATCCTTATCCAAAACAAAAAAAAAGTTGATTACCTGCTGCGTATTTATATCAACACCAGAAAGCCAACAACCAAAGCCTGGATGAGAATGGTACCACCCCACAACCATCTCGGGCCTGCACAATTAGGACCATAGTTATCCACGATTACTCAGAGGAAGTCTTAGCATGTGCAAATAACCAAAATAAAGAACAGCGGTTCCAATAATGAAACAAAGCTATCGTTCTGCAGGCCTAATAAACATCAATTCTTTTTTCTCTTTCTTTTGAGTCGGGTTCTGAGTTGTTAATGTAGGAAGTTAACAAAGCACAACTATTGGACAATGTAATAACTAAAAAAAGTAGAAATAATAATAAAGTGAGAGGGAAGGAAGGGGGGGGGGGGGGTGATGGGGGGAGAGCTAGCTTCGTGGAATGATATATGGTGGCCATTCCTAAGGAGTACACATTTGACCATCATAGGTTCTACTCCAATCCAAAGCAAAAGTTACCGCCGTCATGGAACCGATTATCACACAAAGCAGTTAGAATTAGTAAATTGCATGCTTGCAATTTTAATCCTTTTGGAGATAAACCCACCAGCATAGCTCCTTATTATCCCTTTTAATATCTCCACTGGATTCCCTAAATAGCAAATGCTAACAGCCAGATATTGGATTTAACTTAACGACCTAAATTCCAGTGCCAGCTAATGGCCTAAAAGGATAGTCCATCAACCTACCAGACATTGGCCAAAGATGCTTTCTGCCTGGGCTCTCTTTGAGGTGTCAATACCTTCTCCTGAAATCTATTTCTAGGATTTCATTATAGGTACAGACTGGCTTGGCTGTTATCAAAAAAATGACAGGTATAACCTCCAGAAGGTGGCAAGACAGAATGAACAGAAGAATGCCACAATTTAGGAGATGAAGAAGAACTTATCACACCAAGAACATGAACTGTTAATGCAAAACAGATAAACTACCTCACATCGGCAGATCCAAGGTAATTTTCCTGCAAATAAGAAAAATATACAGCGATGGAAGTTTCAAATACCACTTCACATCCCAGGTAACACTTAAGTCATCGAGTCTCTCTCTCTCTCTCTCTCTCTCTTCAACAGCTAATACTTGAATCACTTCACATCCTAGGTGCATGCATGCACATGCACACACATATGCATTCTAATGAAGTCTAGTAGAGGCAGTCACCTAAATGGAACAATACAGCAAGACAAAGATCACAACAATACAACCAGAGAAATGGGGATCTCATATTCCATTCATCATAAGATTTGAAACATACTTCTTCTTTGTTCCAAGAGGCCAATGTAGTTGGCACAAAGCTTCTTAACACTACATCCCTCCAAAAGTCTATCCTGCCCCATCCTGACACCAATTATGGAACATTTAGCATGATGAATAAACCGATCATTAACTCGCCGCGAACAGCCAGAAAAGAATTAAAGCCAACCAATATTTGCAACTCATGCTCACATAACATCGGTAAGTAATCCACATACTGCAATCAGGATTATAGCAGACCTTAGAGAGCACACGTCTTATACAATACCTTATAATAATCATAAATAATAAAAGAAACTGTCGAATAATAATGCCAGACACTTGAGATGAACCCGCAACCAAAATAAGAGAGAAAGATGAGGACCTTCCGGTCTGCTTGAGCATATCGAGCATGTTGGTCTGGAAGACGTGGTCGACGGCCTCGACGCTGACGCCGGTCCCGCTCTGCGGCATGGCGAATACGTCTACCACCCGCACCGTGTACTCGTCCACGAACTCCCCCAGCATCAGCCCCATCACCTCCATCGGCACCCCAGCCCTCCCTATTTTGATTTCATTTCATTACATTTCAATCAATTATTCTGATATACATATTCGTAAGAAGGAAGAGAACCCTAATTTCAAGGAAAACAGCACTCGGAAGAAGAAAACCCACCACCCTAGATGATCTGGTGATGGATGGATGGACGGATGGAAAATGAATTAATTACCGTGCTTGAGCATCTTGAGGAGGGCGAGGGAGGAGATGTAGACCTGCTCCGACGAGTCCACCAGCGGGGAGTCCGTCGGCGGGTGCCCCATCCCTCCCGCCCCTGAGAAGATCCGATGCAGCCTCTCCATCCCGCCCTTCCTCTCCCTTGCGTTCCTCTCCTCTCCGCTTTGGGTTTCTCTCGCCAAGCAAGAAACTCCGCCTTCCAGCTCCGAGCACCAAGCCTTCTTCTCGTCCCGGTCCAACCCGTACCAGTCTTAAAGGTTGGGCCCGCGCCTCTTGATCCACGGTCAAAATATTTCTAGCAAATTAATATAAAAGAATAATAGAGAACTAACTAGAAAAAAAGAGATATTTGATTTCATCGACGGAAACGAAGCCTCCAAAAGTTTTTTTTTTTTTTACTGGTTTTATTAAATCGATCACATTGACCGCTTGCCTCCGTAGCCAACATGAGAAAGATGTCTTGACCATAAAGAAAAGGCATAATCCTAATTATAATAAAAAATATAAATAAAAGTAAGTTATAAAAAATAAATAAAAGTCGATTGTGATTTTCTTTTCTTCGAGACTACGATTCTCTTCAAAATGGCACAATCTAGTTTATGTGGCCAAATCGAGAAATCATTATATGTGTTCCATGATAAAGATTTGATCTGTCTTACACCTGATCATTCTTCTTTCAGACATATACAAAGTATACAAATTTAGCATTTTCCCCTTGTTTCGACCTTCTCCAACATGTCCAGCATGATACATTTAACGTGATGAGTTATGATTGATTTCATCACACACCACAACACAGAAGTAAATAGCATCTTTTGTTTCTGTCCATCCTTCATAACAAGTTGAACAATATGATGCAGCTTGATCAAAAGCTGAAGTCCAGATCCAAGGCACCATGTTCCAAAATGTAAAAGCAACGCAACCAAAACAACTAGCCAATCTTGAGACAGTCGTCCATCTATAAGTGTTTGTTACACGAAACTATAATTTCATTTCTCAAAAGAACGCATAATCCACTTCATAATGACTCTGTATACATACATGAGCACATTGACTAACAGTGCAAACAAGAGACGAGCCCCAAGATAGCAGACCCATAGAGATCTCTCAGGTGTGGAGATAATTAGCTGCCATCATCAACTCCAAAGTTATTTCAGGTTCAATATGAAACTCTGTCTCCATTCCACTGCCAACAACATAGACAAAAAAGAGGTTAAGGAATAATTTTAACAGAAATAGTAAGAAAGCACAGAAGGCTTTAAAATTAGTCGCTTTTTAAGCTGAGAAGAAGCGTGTGAGGCAAAGCATAAAGATCAAGGACATTGCTCGTTTGTCATACCAGTTTAAAAAGTGAAGTTCATTGAATTCTTATTCAGTTTAAACCTTTACAGTAACACAAACAATCAAGAATTCTGGCACAAACAGACCCGAAATCATACATACAGTACACCACTTATGTGGTAAATTTGGAAAACCAACACATCCATTGATAAGAGAGGAAATTATCTCTGTGATGAACACATAATCTAGCTAGATGTCCACTTTAGTCAATAAATAAAGTCACAAGCTCTTATTCACAATTCCGTCTGTCCTTTCACCGTCCAACTTCATTTATCCTTTCCTATTTCTAACAAGATTTTCAACATGCATGACCGGCTTGAATGGATAGAAAAACAAGTGCATAAATCAGGCATGAGCATTATTTGCCAGAGCATATTAAAAAATCACTCTCTTGCAATATAAACAAGATGCTGCACAATCTGACAAACACAGAAACTACAGCAGATTTAAGTGCATTGTATACATGAATAAAGCATTTGCTCATCTCGCACTACTATTTGCAGATTCGAGTTTTATTAGAGTAATAATGAACTAAGATTTTTCTGAAGCCTCTTGTGAGGTGAAAAGTTAAGAGGATATAAGTTGTGAGTTCCTCCAAGCACTGAGAAATTCAAATAGTTCAATTTTTTAATTATATCTGGGTGCAGGGCACGCGAAGGGGGTGGTGGGAATCCTTTCACATGGTCAGTTTCTTTTTTTTTAAGCATTGCCCTTTACACCCTAATATGTAGGTGAAAACCATCTAAACAAACCATACGTCACACAAAGACATAGTGCCCAAGCCCTATAGGAGCCACAGCATTGGGTGTGGCATATCTGGCACAGGTATACGTGGCTTATGTGTGTACAAAGCGCTCCTTATAATCCACTCGAGGGTTGCTAGCTACAAGCACCAAAACTACATCATAAACATACATACTTTTAAATATATAAAACTGCAAAGTCCAGTGATCTAGACATGGTCCCACAATGTGGAAATTCCCCACTTTGGATTGCAAACATTGATTAACCCACCAGTCTTTCTCCACCTCAAAGGCATGAATAAGTGTAAGAGGTGGAGAATAACATAACTGACGACAAAAGTATGTTGCATTCAAATTGTAACAATAAAGTCTAGTCTATAAACATATCAGCAACAAGAATATACATGAAAGGAAGGCTTTGTTAGCTTTTGTTTTTGGTGTTTCATCTTGAAAAGCATTGTGTATTGAATGGCTGTATGGGCCTTGCAGGAAGAGATTTCGACCTAGCTTACACTAAAACTAATTTAAGAGCCATTAATCTTGGCAATAATACAACAGTATCAATTTGAACTCATCCAAAACCAAAATATAATATTAATGAGTCAAACTTCTTATAATAACCGGGCATTAACTAGCACGAAATTCAATCTGAACCAACACATCAAGTGTGGCATCAAATTATTAACACAAAAGTAATATCTCATCATATAATAAGCCTTGATGATTATCTTCTCAGGTAGAAGAAATACAAGATACCATCATTCGTCGATGAAGTGAAGACTCGTATTGTTACAATTTTTACTTTTTTTCTAAATAGCATTCAAGCTTTTCTCAATCATTTCTTCAAGATCCTTCCTTGCCTTAAAAACTTTGATCAAAAGTCATATATTATACTTTTTATAGATTATATAGCTTCCTTAATTAAACATCATGATTCATGTATAACTTTTGCAAATACCTGATGCAGTCATACCAGTGCTAGGGAACTGAACCCCATCAAACAGTTTCTTACATATTTCTTTATTGATAAGATCTACCCCTCAAAAATATTTACAGAACACATAAGATGGAATGCCTAACTACATTGATGGGAGCTAGCATCACTTGAAATCCATACTAGGCAAATCCTATAGCTCTGAAGTCCTTAAGAAACTGAAGTGAAGCTAGTAGGCTCTTGATATATAACATGTGTGAGCCTGAATTCTAAAATGTTTTGAAAAATAATAGCTGCATAACACCTCAATCTTCAAATATTCTCTCATTGTTCGAGATAAATAATAGAGGACAGAACAATAACCTGGATACATTAGCAATCAACAAGGTAGTCATGTGAGATGGTGGTCTTAGGATGTTATCCATCAGTTCTGAACAGTATTTGACAACATCAAGATGCTAACCCTCTTTAGATCAGTTGCTGAAGCAGATAGTTGTCTCCTTTCCTCTTTTGGAATGCAATGCTGGACAAATTGATTAACCCTGTTCCTGATGCCATTCAGCATGAGGGGATTTTCTTTGTTAGCTTCAAGCTAACAAAATCCTTAAGTTCAACGGGAAAGATTCTGTCTTATATTTGATAAATCACATCCTCACCCTAATTAAGAGAATGCTGCTTAGTAGTCAGAACAACCGTAGATTCAACAAATAATTTAAATTAGTCTATTTGTGATCTCTTCTGTCACTGGTTGTAGTTCATTATTTGTACATGTCCTTAGTTTGAATGGGAAATCAAGGTTGACAAGATGGATATTAACTAATCCATTGCAGATGCTTTATTGCCAAATGCCCAAACCTCGCAAGCTACTACGTTGGAAACTGATAGCTTCTCTATAGTAGGATCCACATGCAATATATTCACAAAACTTAAAATGAACGCAAATGACTGAATGATGTTCTTACAAAGCACATCTTGTCTTGGGTAAAGGTTTTCTACTTATTAGACTTGTCTGACAATCCTCCTGCATCTACCCTTCTTTTTCATTATAAAGGGTTTTTCTTTTGGGAGGGCCAATATAAAGGCATATGCACAAAAACTGAGAAATACAACATGGATTCCGAAATTAGAGACTCCAGAACGTACTGGAATTGGTTATTCATACAATACCCGACTTGTCATCAACACAATCGCCTTCCCGGCTTACCGGAAAGAAAGCCCATGCCTTGTCAAACAAACCATGGCATACAATTTTAACAGTTTAGAATCAAGCACTGAAAGTTTCTACAAGCAGCATACTAACAGCATGAGAACAACAACCTATCCATATAACTACTGGATTAGGAAACTGGAAAATGCACATTACATGTAGGTAATTCTTCAAGTTACTTATCATCAAAAAAAAAAAAAATCAACTTTATTGTAAATTTTAGCTCATTGTTTCTTGAGGAGTAGATGCTACAAAAGTTCTGGTGGTTCTCAGCAAAAATTAGATGCGAAACTGATCATACAAGGATTGCCACTAAGAATCCAAAACCAATTCTCTATCCAGCTGTCCCTGCACTAAGGATAATCTCTAAAATTGCTAACATGTATGCCCCGATAAGACAGATTGCAACAACTGATAAGCACAGACACATTTGGCCCTCCTTGATTCAAATATTTTGGAATCGGACTGGTACGTCTAGTGTGATGACCTTAAAGATCCACCAGAAAAGGAACGAATCACAACTTGGTAAGGAGTAAGTGTCGATCAAGATAAGGAAGAGGGAGAAGAGGAACCTGGCGTATTGAAGGGACCAGTAGAAATACTGGCAGACCTTCTCCAGAATGGGGGTGCTTATCTCCGGAAACGTCACCTCTCCGAGCTGCGTCTCCGCGAAGCCACCTGCCATATACTAGACGTTTAATGAGAAAACCTAAAAGGAAAGCAAGATGGAAGCGAGAAACGAGATGGTAGACCAGGGGAGGTGAGCATGTTGCGGATGGTGTGGGAGACCATGGCGGCCTTCTTGTCGATCACGAACTCGAACCCCTCCGCGCTTATCAGCTTCACCGTCTCCTCCTTCTTCATCCCTCCTCGTTGCCTCCTCCCCCCCACCCCTCGCCGCCCGGACCTTTATCTCCCGTTTCGACCGGTTCCAAATATTTGCGTCTCCGCGTTGGATTGCCGTGGTCGGTGCTTCTTTGTCATGCGAAATGGATGCGGCGCATCCGATCCGTGTGCATTGATCAACAAATGGATGACCAGGCTTGCGGAGCAAGATTTATATAGTCTATTGGAAGGCATAGCCCAAACGCAATCCATATTACTCCGAGTTGTGTCGGATTTCAAAGTGGTGTAACAACTTAGAACCTCATCTAAAATAATTAATCAAAAAATATTATTTAGATTTTTTGTTCTATCCAACATATGCTCACATACTTTTTTTCGTTTAACTCTCGACGTTCTCGTCAAGATAAGAATTCAAATCCATTCAAATCTAACTATAGTCGGACTCAATAAATTCGTACTACAGTGTTCCCTAGTCTACATAAGTTATGAATCGGATTTGTCCTGATATTATTTGTAACAACTCAAAACCTCATCAAAAAAACTAGCCGAAAGATATATTTTGGGTTTCTTATTATGTATAAGTACCCAAGTTCTTCTCGGCGAATAATTGATGTGATGCTAAACATATATTCGTATGAATCTTCATAGATATCTTGCCCATTTCAAGTCAATAGCGAAGGCTCGAACTACGCGATCTAATCATGCCTCCAACTTAGAACAACGCTACCAGATGGTGGTTTGGAAGGGGAACCGAGGAAGATTTATGAGCATGCCATTACGGTCCCTAGGTTACATCAGCTTGGAATGCACCCTAAACCAAGTGTTAATCAGGTCTAACTTGTGCCTAGTTTAGCTTCATCAATATGGTTGCCTATGAGCAAAAAGTGGCCTTGATACAGTAACTGTAATTGTTCCTTAGACAAAGATAGAGGTCCCTTGGGATTTATGTGAATCACATTACTCCATCTTTGAATGAGGTCAAAAATTTTATGCAAAGTCAAGATTATTTTTGGGTAAAAATGTCATTAAAGACCAAACTGTAAAAGGTAATTATATCAACCAATTCAATATTGTATGAATTTACAATCCATTAAACAATTAATTCATAGTGCCAGACTCAAGGACTTTAGATATTTGAAGCTTTCTTAACAAATACATAAACACTAAGGATTTACCAGATCGGGCATAAACGACTTCATACCCACCAAAGGACGTGGACGGTAGATCTTTATTTTCGTACTGAAAATCATATGCGGCCGCCCCTACATCGAATGTCAACGTGGACGGTCGATCTTTATTTTATTCTTCCTTGCCGCCTACTTCGATGCTAACGTGCGCTCACTGGATTAATAGAGTGAACAGAAATTTAAAGAGTGAAAAAAAAAATCCGGGATTTAGTAACGCATAATAATAGAATAGAATAAAATAAAATAAAATAATGGTTGGGCCATTTCAAATCAAAACGCCCTTTTTTTCGGTTTTCCGTTTCTCGCCGTTGGCATTGGCACCTGCCTTCCCCTTCTGTCTCTCTGATCCCCCCACCTCCTGAAACCATCGAATTTTCCGCTCTCTGCACCCTCCTTCGATCGGAGGTAGGATTTTCTTCGATCTGATTTCGACTATTTTGATTCCTTTTTTTTTTTTGATGCCGGTTTGACTTGGTGGCCATTTTTTTATGGTATGGATCGGGCTCAGATCGGAGGGCAGATAGGAGGAGGAAAAAGTTATGGCGCATCGAGTGGATCATGAGTATGATTACCTGTTCAAGATCGTGCTGATCGGTGATTCTGGCGTGGGGAAATCGAACATCCTGTCGAGATTCACCAGGAATGAGTTTTGTCTGGAGTCTAAATCGACCATCGGCGTCGAATTCGCGACCAGGACTCTTCAGGTCAGCACCTGTTTCCGATCTCTGTTCGGGTTCTTGCTTTATTTCATTTATTTGCCCTTTTCAGCGTATACTCGGTTTTATTGCTTCATTTTGTTTATTTGTTTGTCGGTCTGTTTATTTTTTGTGGTGAAATGATCGTTCTCGGTTTCTTCGGATATATAAAGAATTCGAGGGGAAGGAATCTGTTATAGGCGCAAAAGCAAAATTCCGTTCTATTGGTTATGCAACAGGAATAAGCACGGCCACGATCTCAAATTTGAATACGCTTATCAAGTTTATGTCCTTCTTGATCGTCCAGTACTGTGATTTATCAACTTCATTTGGTTTGTTTCTTTACTATGGTAAATCTCATTACAAGATCGAAGGTTGTATTTCATCGTGTGTTTTGCATGTAAATTTTGCACCAATAGATTCATATTGTAAAGAATTGGTTCTGCGATTTATGTAAGAATTATCATGGATAACAGAAGATTAAGTTTGTCTACCTTATGTGTCTAAATCCACAATTCATGTCATTCAGAGGAGCAGCGATGAATTCACAAGTCATGTAGGAGGACAATGAATCTATAAGACATATGTAGATGTAGCTGTGAACATCTGAGGACTGGGAAAAGAATGATGCTCGAACTTTTCCTAGGTGAAACAAAAATAACACTTCTCTCTTCCAATCCAACAATTATTTCAAGTGAGTTTTCTTCTTGTACATCTTGCTGATTAGTTAGTCAAGAAGTGAACCAAAGTTTCCTAAATATGTATCCTGCTGATTTATTTAGTTTTCTGTCCTTTGAGCCATTTTGCTAGTCCTTAAGGGGCGAACTAAAGTTTAAACTAGTTTCTATAGGTTAGTACTTAATGATGGATGGCGTCATGGCCTCTTTGTTTTTCCCTTTTTTTCAGAATACTCAGGGTCTTATGAGTTTAAAAACATATTAGAATGGCAATTCCAGCCACTTCCTTACTTTCGGCATATAGCCTAGGGAGAAGTTTCTGTTTACTTGTTTATTCTGTAAGTGCAAGTTGCTCCATAAATAGAATTGTTCTTCTGATGGATGAATCTGCTAAACATTAATTGTTTGCTGAGTCACCTTAATGTTTCTACCTAACATATTCTCCTCTTACATCTTCATTGTTCAGTTCATACTAACCATCTTCCTGAAAGATTTTATAAAAAGAAATATGTTTTTCTTTTTCCTTTAGTGAATTATGTTGCAATTGATGCTTGTGGATGGTAACACGAGTATGTATTCCCTAAAGGAATGCCATGATGCATGCTTCTTTTTAAATTACATGTTAATATGTTTTTCACTACTTTTGTAGTATGCATCATCAACGAAATGGGTCTCTTAACCTAAATTCAAAGTGGTATTAATTCCCCTGTTAACTGATTATTTAACCATCATACTTTAGTTTCTACTTCTTGCTTTATTGATGCAGTTGTCAGTGCTGCAATAATTTGATATTCTGAACAGATAGAAGGGAAAACCATCAAGGCACAGATATGGGACACTGCTGGTCAAGAGAGGTACCGTGCGATCACCAGTGCATATTACAGAGGTGCAGTGGGAGCACTCCTAGTCTATGACATAACAAAGAGGCAAACATTTGACAATGTACAGAGATGGCTTCGTGAACTTAGAGACCATGCCGATTCCAACATTGTCATTATGATGGCTGGTAATAAGTCCGACTTGAAGCACCTACGAGCAGTTTCAGAGGATGATGCCCGGCTATTGGCTGAGAAGGAGGGGCTTTCCTTTCTAGAGACCTCAGCATTGGAAGCATTCAACATTGAGAAGGCATTCCAGCATATTTTGACAGAGATTTACCAAATAATAAGCAAGAAGGCACTTGCTGCTCAAGAGGCAGCAGGGACAGCAGGACCACCCATTCAAGGAACAACTATCAACGTTGCTGATTCTTCAGGGAATGTAAAGCGAGCTTGCTGTTCTACTTAGTTGATTAAGTTCCAAAAAGGAGTGCGACATCAAAGTGGATCAGCCTTAAAGGCTTCATAAGAAATCAACCCATGTGTAGATTACTTTTCTACTTTTCCTTATGCTTCATTCTGCAGACTCTGGAAGTTAGATTCCTCTTTTTGAGAAGAAAATTTTCCATTAAGAGATTGATGACCTGTGCAGTTTAGGTTGTTGAGTTCTTTTGTGCTTCTGTTTGTCATGGCATGGAAGCATGGTAGAACAGTTGAGCACTGAATTGAGCACTTTTGAGAATGTGGTGCCTGTTTTATATTTTTGATTTGATTCTAACTTTTTATAATGAAGTTCCTTTTGCATCACATGAGTCTATCAGCAGATTAAGTCATCATCAATTGGTTGGTCCATTACCATAGCAGCTACTCTGCTTAGCAATTTTACAAGAGGTGTTTATCAAGAGGTATGTAAAATCCTTTTATTTTTCCCTTTTCAGTATGCAAGAGGAATTTAAAATTTTAATGAGTAATCAATGCTTAATTATTGCAAATGCAAGAGATGCATGCCTAGCTTGCTGCTTGGTTGATTTGAAAAGAAAATACTTGGTAGATTCTTTTTGATTGGGTGAGGGATTAAGGAGAACTGAGTTTAGCAACGGCATGTGGTAGAAGAATACAAGTTAGCTCAAGCAGTTCAATATTTTCACATGGTTGATCCACTAATGATCACAGGCAATATGCTCCCTGGGATTTAATGTTTGCATGGACAGTGCTAGTGCTTGTGGCTTTTGACCTGGTTTGCGTCCAACTTGACAGAAGTCTTGAGGATACTAAATTCCGACAGTAGCATATGTTCATTTTATAGTTACTCAGGAGATACATCTACTAATTTTTTTTCTTCTTGAATGGGTATTTTAGCTTCCATGGGTGGCATCCTGAACATAGTTACATTAAGTGGTCATGATCAGCTCAGACCGCCTAATTAAAGTGGGCAACAAACCCAAATGTTGTGTCGACCAGCATAAGCTTGGAAAACAGCTCTTGGAGTGATAGCTTTTGTAGAAACACTGGATATGAAGCTGTCTTTCGACAAACAGCACAAGTGACTTAGCAAATCATGGTCGTCCAGTGCATAAGCATCAACATTTTTTCTAGAACTGGCCCTTTTCTGCACTAAATATGCCCCTTAATTACCACATTTTGCTTCAGGCTTTAAAAGTTGAGGGTTCTCTCTTCTGTTGCTCTCAGTCCAGATAGTCTCAATGTCCTTCCAATCCACCATAACTTCATTTCTTCTTCCCACAATATGGTACGCTGGTTCACCTGCATGCCTTAAGAGCAGGGTAATTTTATTGGATGTTGCACCACCTCACCCTAGAAGAGGCCCTAGCCAGCCAATCAAGTGGAGCCATGGAGGTGCTTCATAATCATAGGTGATTTTGGCGACCAAATGACGGTCAAAGGTCGCGTCCTTTGCATCTTTCTACCTTTTGCTTTGCTTCCAATTTGATATATGATGCTGATTCTTTGCTTATTTATTTGTAGATTCTTGCGCTTCTTTCCACCTGTTCATATAGAATGTGTAAGGATAATGGCTTTATTTTCTAGTGGGAAACTGACCCTGTGGACGCATTTAACATTAAACTGCCTTTGCATCTTGTTAGCTTTGGCTCTGATTCTGATTTTATGCACCATGCTGCTTTTCTGCAGATTCCTGCACTTCTTTCCACCTGATCATTTATATTGAGTATAATGGTGTTCTGTGTCATGCAATAGGTTTGAATTGCCAAAATACCCATCCTGTGGACCCTGTTTATAGCATTAAACTAGCTTTTTATATATCTGTTAGAGCAATCTAGCATGGGGAGCTGCATCTAAAAAAGGAATATGTACTTATATCAGTTGACATGGAATGAAAAAGTCATATTATAGCTCTAAAGCTGTCACCAAATTGTGCACCGTTTAGCTATTAACTAGTACTTGTTATAGCTAGAGGACTTGGGTCTGTGCCAGTTGGCACACCTCTCAGTGCTTTTACTGGGAAAAATTTGGGTTCAGAACAGAAGGTGACATTTCATAGTAGTGATCCCAAAAGAAGGATTACTGTTATTTAATCCTAAACTTTTGATTTGCTAAATGAAAGCAATTAGGCATTGACTAATCTTTTCGTGAGAAAATAAGATGTTCTTGAATCTTCAACAAGAGGCCATCTGTGGCTTATTAGGATTACATGGTCCAAATGACGAACTATGTGTTCTAAAGTGAGGTTGATGATGCACTTTGATATCCTTGAGGAGCACCTACTGGTTTCCTGGTACATTTTTGTTTTAAGTAATGTAAAATTGTAACCGAATTAATGATCACTTAAACATAACTGCATGTTATTTTTTGTAAATCAGTGTGTATTTCTGAATGGAGAATGTCTTAGGCATTCAATATGGGGGAGTTGGACATTTTCATTTAATTTGGATGCATTCAATTTGTTTTGTGAGCTAAATGGGGATGGAGATACCTTCATGATGATCGAGCCCCTTGGAAAAAGCTGTGATCTTGCTTCTATTTTAAAAGGTGTAAACCTTCTGATTGTTGGAAGCCAAAGCGGAAATGCTCCGCTATCCTCAATGGTATACTCTCTCCTCTTTGCAACCCTTTTAGAATAAATCTTCTTTTGTTGTTGGAAATGGGTTGAAAGTTCTCTTTTGGAAGTACAAATAGATCCTGAATCTACTTTTGAGGGCCTAATTTCGCAACCTCTATCAAGCTTCTAGACTCAAATCTAGGTATGTGGCTCAATTCTTTAATCGAAGATCCAATTCTTGGCACTTCCGGTGTGGGTCTTCTCTTTCGACTTGAGTCTACAACTGAACTGCAGCAACTGTCTAGACTTCTCTATGAAATTTGGTTAGATCCAAATCAACCTGATGATATCTCATGGTCCCTTGTTGTCTCTAGTATATTCACCACTCCATCTCTGTGTAGCTTTCTTGACTCAACCGGAATTAAATGGGACCTTGCTTCTATTATCTGGAAACTCAAAGTCCTCTGAAAGTCAGATGTTTCTTCCAGATGGCACTCTTTGACAAACTTAAACATCAGGGGAAACATCTTGAAAAGAATGGGTAAGTCCCATGGTGGCTGACCCTATTGCTCTGATCCTCTAGAAACAAACAGTCATCTCTTCCTATGTTGCCGCTTTGCCTTTGAAATGTGGAGCATCCTTTGCTTGCACCTAAATGTCCCTTGTCCAAATGGTGATCTAGAGGACTTATGTACCAAATAGGTATCAGCTTACTTCTCAAGAGACACCCATTCTGCAATGCTCATGCTAATTGTGGCTTTTCTTTGGTGCAGCTGGAAGGAATATAACAATCGAATCTTTCTGAATTGAAGTTTCCTATCCTTAATTATTGTCTTCTTTGCTATTAGCTTGGTTAATAGCCAGTTAATATCCATGATCATAAGTCCCTTCTTGGTTTTGGCAAATTGTGGGATTGTATAAGGAAGCTTAGAGGAGCGGGTGTTTCCTCTTCAGATGAGCATATAGATGATGCCTTCTTTCTGCTGCTACTGGTGTCTGGCTATGTGACTCTCTGAATGAGAGGAAGCCCTGCTATTCTGCTTTTTCTTTTGTTCGGTTCCCTCTAAAGGAGACTATGATAGAATCTCAAGCAAAATGATGATCCCTGGATCTTCTGTGATGTATGAGCTACTTTGTCAGACTTCTCTATCTTCTTAGTTCTTTTTCCACTTCTACTCTTTACCATGTTTGTTGCTTCAAGCTCTAGCGGCAACAGTTCTGTAACCTCATTGGGTCTCTTCCTTCCTCTTTTCTCATATAAATTCCCTTTTCAGTCATCCTGGATGTATTTGAAACTTTTCTTCTTCTTTAATAAAACTTCTAGTGACTAATGTGGCTTATTGCCCGTTAGTCTCCTTTATTTTGCGCAAAAGAAAAAAAAATATTTTGCAAGGAAAAAGGTCGCTACATTTCACTCAAAAAAGAAGAAAAAAGATTTTTTTGGTCAAAAAAGAGAAAAAGTTTACGACAAAGCGATACCCCATCGAATCTTTTGTAAAAAATCACTAAAGTAAAAACAATTCAGATTTCAGATGTACTCTCTATGTGATTTGGTGTAAGTTAAATCACATTATCATTGCTATATGAATTCAAGACAATATAATTGCAAGGGTCCAGAAAAGTTGACCTGGATTCTTATGAGCTCTTTTTCTTTGGGTTGGTCCCAAGTGCTCTTGTAGGTGGTGGCATTCTTGTGGCTCACATTAAATGAAGAAAGTGAACCAGGGAGAGGATCAGGAAGGACGTCTGATGCAGGACGGAAGTACGGATTGAAATACAGAGAAAAAAAAGAGGGGAAGAGGGGAAGAAGAAGAAGGAGGAGGAGAAAAGGAGGAGGAAGAAGAAGACCAATTTTCATTCAATAATTCATTAAAAAAAAAAATAACAAATGCATGCCCTATATATATATAGGGCCACCAAATAACAAATAAGTCCTCATAAAAAAAAACAATTCGAAATAGGTCCTCACAAGACAATATGCAAACTAATCCTATCAAAATAAATAATAATAAAAGAAAACATCAATCAATCCAGCCACAATGAAAGTGGCTGGACCGTCTTCCTGCGACGACCATAATCCCGCACAATAATCAGTCCAGTATTCGTGTCCGCACCAACTCCCCCCGGGTAAGAAGAAGTCGACCCCGACGAATGACTCTGGTAGTACTCCAAAAGATCTGGGTCAATGCGCTGTAACTCCGCACGGGTAATCCATGTAGTATCAGACTCCGGGCGTCCTCGCCAACGAACCAGAAAACGCTGAACACCCCCATCACTGGTAGAAACAGTCTGCTCATCTAAAATGGCATCAATTTGTTCTTTTTGTGCTGGTGGTAAAGTTAGATTGGTCGGAGATGGGATGGAATCAAGAAGAGGATTATCATCAAGCTCAAGTGATGGCGGAGCGAAAGGATCAGTAGGAATAGAAAGGGGGCCCTTGTAAGCAACCAAATCCTCAATATTAAAAGTGGAGCTAATACCAAAATCAGAGGGAAGATCAAGAACGTAAGCATTAGTACCCACGCGTTGCAATACCCGAAAGGGCCCAGCACTACGAGCCTGCAGTTTCTTGACGGTTCCAGATGGAAACCGCTCAGGCCGAATACGTATCATCACATAATCCCCAGTTTGAAATGATTTATCTCGCTTATGAGAATCAGCTTGTAGCTTATATTGAGCATTACTCATATGAATGCGCTTGCTAATTTCCTGATGCAGATTATGAATGTGCTGTGCAAATGCATGTGCAGACTCAGAAATGCGAATATGGGGGGACATAGGTAGGAGATCTACAGGTTTGCGAGCTTTATAACCATGGACCACTTCGAATGGACTCATCCCGATAGATCGATTGACTGATGAATTATATGCAAATTGGGCGACAGGCAGAATAGAATCCCAGTTACGATTGTGATCCCCGACTAGACTACGCAGAAGGTTACCTAGACTTCGGTTGACGACTTCGGTTTGGCCATCGGTTTGAGGATGATAGGCCGTAGAAAATTTAAGTTTGGTGCCAACCAGATGCCACAAGGTTTTCCAAAAATAGCTCATGAAACGGACATCCCTATCAGAGACAATGGTTTTTGGTAACCCGTATAACTTAACAATCTCATCAAAAAATATCTTGGCTACTCGAGAGGCATCAGAAGTTTTGGAACAAGGAAGGAAGTGGGCCATTTTAGAAAAACGATCCACAACCACAAAAATGGAGTCATGTTTCCGAAATGTGCGAGGAAGGCCGAGTACGAAGTCGATACTAAGGTCAAGCCAAGGGCGATCTGGGACAGGTAATGGAGTGTATAGGCCAGTATTTTGTTTTTTGTGCTTAGCTAGTTGACACGTGCGACACTGTCCCACAATTTTAGCAACATCCCGTTTTAAACTTGGCCAAAAAAATTGACGTTCAACTTCTTCTATGGTCTTATCACGGCCAAAATGTCCAGAGAGACCACCGGCATGTACTTCCCATATCAAGAAATCGCGCACAGAAGTGCGCGGAATGCAGAGCTTGGAAGCTTTGAACAAGTACCCGTCTTGTAGATAAACACCATCAATCAAAGGTCCTTGTCCATCAGCAAGGGCATTATAGAGTTGGCCAAAATCTGGGCAAGACAAGTAATCGAGCTTAAGTCTATCAAAACCGGTGAGGGAAACAGACATGGCGGACAACAGAGTTACTCGACGACTTAACGCATCAGCAGCTTTGTTCGCAGCACCGGACATATGCTTGAGAACAAAAGTGTAATCCTGGAGGAACTGAACCCACTTGGCATGTCGATGATTAAGTTTTTTCTGGGAATTAAGAAAACGAAGTGCTTCATGGTCAGAATAGAGAACAAATTCATTAGGAAGGAGATAATGTCGCCAATACCGTAGGGCCTGGACTATGGCATAAAATTCCTTGTCATAGGTGGAATATCTTTGTCTAGCCTCATTCAGCTTTTCACTAAAATAGGCTATAGGATGACGTTCTTGACTAAGCACACCACCTATTCCTAAGCCAGATGCATCACATTCCACCTCAAAAACTTTGTTAAAATCAGGGAGTCGCATAACTGGCGCTTCCGTCATTTTTGTCTTAATGTCATTAAATGCTTTAGCGGCTGCGCGTGTCCACCGAAAATCACCTCGTTTAAGACAATCAGTGATAGGTGACATAAGTGTACTGAAGCCCTTAATGAAACGACGGTAAAATGTGGCCAGGCCGTGAAAACTACGGATGTCAGTAATATTCTTAGGTTCAGGCCATTCAACAATTGCGGTGATTTTCGCAGGATCAGCAGATAAACCTTCAGAGGAGACTATATACCCTAAGAAGTTTACGTGAGTAGTGAAAAATGAACACTTCTTAAGGTTAGCATAGAGGCTCTCGTTGCGTAAAGTCGTACAAACTTGCCTTAAATGGCCTAAATGTTGCTCCTTAGTTTGACTATAAATAAGGATATCGTCAAAGTACACGACTAAAAATTTGCCCATAAAAGGTCGGAGTACTTGAGTCATCACTCGCATAAATGTACTTGGAGCGTTTGAGAGGCCGAAAGGCATTACCAGCCACTCATAGAGGCCATCTTTTGTCTTGAAGGCTGTCTTCCATTCATCTCCTGGACGAATCCGGATTTGATGGTAGCCACTTTTTAAGTCAATCTCGGAGAAAATCGAGGCACCTGCCATCATATCCAGCATATCGTCGAGCCGGGGAATAGGAAAACGGTATTTGACCGTGATTCTATTAATAGCCCGACTGTCTACACACATTCGCCAAGTCCCATCTTTTTTTGGAGTAAGAAGGGCAGGTACGGCACAAGGACTTAGACTCTCCCGAATAAATCCCTTTTGTAGGAGCTCGTTAATTTGCTTTAGGAGCTCTGCATGATCAGAGGGGTTCATCCGATAATGGGGCAGGTTAGGAAGGGTAGCTCCCGGGACTAGGTCAATGGCGTGTTGAATATCACGCAAAGGGGGTAAATGATCTGGAAGGTCTTCCGGAAAAACTTCTTTGAACTCCTCGAGAATAGCGAGGGATTCTGCCGATAATGTGCTTTGAAGATGTGGCTGAAATTCTTTAACTAGCAGGGCAAACACCGGAGAGTCCTTAAAGACGTTCCTCTCAAATTCCGTGGGGTTAAGGATATGCAGTTCCTTCCCCTTTGATGTACTCTTGTCTGTACTCTTATTTAGCGTTTTGGGCCGTAAAGGATTAAGCGTAATCTTTTTACCCTGGAATACAAAGGAGCAAGAGTTAGTTCGACCGTAGATGGTGACATCGAGATCGAACAACCAAGGCCTACCTAATATCAGATGACCTACGTCCATTGGGAGTACGTCACACCAGACAGTGTCTTTATAAGAGAGGATTTGAATAGGTACAAGACACCGTTCCTTAATGTGAATGGACGACGTGTCGATCCAGGAGACCTTATAAGGGTGAGGTTGGGACACAGGAGTCAGACCCAAGCGTGCGACAATGCTGGAAGATATCGCATTAATGCAGCTCCCGCTATCAATGATAACTTTACAGTCTTTTTCGCCGCATTTAATGTAAGTGTGGAAAATTGAGGTTCGTCTCCAGTCATCAGTCTCTTTAGGCTGGGTAATTGCACACCTTACTACATTCACAGTGGATCGGTCAGGTTCGTGGGCAATTATCCGGGGAGTAGGTCGGATACAACCTAAAGTGTGTGATTCTTCCTCAGTTTCGTCTTCGACATCGTGAATATCATCTAAATTAGGCTCATAAATTTGTTCCTCCAAATTATCTATGTCATCCTTCTGTTCATGTGTGTCAATAACTAGAGTCGGATTTGCACATTGGGAGGCAACATGACCAAACCCTTGGCATTTAAAGCACTGAATTCGTGAGCTTGGTTTTGGAGGTTCACCTAAAATTCCTTTGCCTTTAATATCCCGGTTTTGGATAGGTGGAGAAGAAAAGGGTTTAGGAGGGACAGAACCGACTGGGGGTCTGGGTCCAGATGGTTGGGCACTAGTGGGGACCCGCCTGGTGTCAGGGCGCCTAGCAAACATAGATTTGGAGAATTGTTCATAATTTTGCACAAATGTATAGGCTTGGTCTAAGGTGGACACTTCACGAAGGATAAGTTCTTTCCTAAGCTCATCATTTAGGCCTCGTCGAAATCGGCTCAAGATCATACGTTCATCTTCAGCTACATTACTACGCATCATAAATTCATCAAATTGGGCGATGTATTCAGTAGCTGTGCGACTACCTTGTCTTAAATTGTTCCATCGATCTAAGAGGTCAGATTGATAACTTAATGGAAGGTATTTTTCTTTTAATTTTTCTTTCATCTCAACCCAATCGGTAATAGCAGGTTGATGTCTCCTGGCTAGCAGTTGTTCGGTGTTTTGCCAAAACAATTTGGCTCGACCAAGGAGTTTCATTCTAGCGAATCGGACCTTTTTCTCCTCCGACAGATTGTACCACTCAAAGAAATGATCCATTTCGTGTAGCCAATCGGAGAAGACCTTCGGATCAAGACGACCATCGAAAGTAGGGGCTTCAACCCTAATGCCTCGCATTACATCGTCATCAGGGTCACGAGGCTCTCTAGATTCTACGGTATGTCGGTGACCTCTATCAACAGGAGGAATGGGACCAGGTCCTCTAGGGCGAGGGTAGGCATAATGGTGACCTGGAACAGACCTATGATCAAAGTTGCCCTGCCGAACCGAACCGTGTTGTTCTAGGAGTTGTTCTAGGGTATCATCCTCATCAAGACCCGGTAAATGGGGAGTACTAACCTTTTGGGATTCAATAACCCTTTGAATTGAAGCCTCAATTGAATCGAGTCGAGTATTAACCTGGGTGGACATTGTGGTTAGGTCATGAATTTGGGCGTTGTTTGCTTGGACTTGGGTATTAGTGTCATGGATAGCTTTTAATAGGGCTTCAATTTTGGAATCCATGTCTAGGGGGGACTCAAGATGAGATGCGACACGACCACTACGTAGATGCATAAAATGAATAACAAAATGTATTAGCCGACCAACTATAAAGGTTCCTAAGTAGACCTAATGCATGAAATGAATTCACAATTGCAAAGTAGATGCTCAATATAAACTAAAACTACTCTCTAGCAAATAGTCATAGCAAACTGTAAATTACTATGAAGCGCAGGCCAACAAGTAATGCAGTCCAGTAGTACTAAGTTTTCGGACTATGCAAGAGGGTACGGAGCCACGTATGTTTCCCCGAATTGATCTAGCTCCACAGTTAATATTAAAAGTGCTGCTACTAGGGTTTCTGTTTGTCTTGTGAACGTGTGTGAACGCGTGTATTTTGGATTTGTAGACGCAGTACCACGCACAAATTAAGAAAATTAATGCCAACTTAATTGAGCAAATTGAATCTGCAGGAAATGGGAGAACAGCGCTGACCTGGTCTGGAGAGAGGCTCGCAGAAGAGACGTGGTCTACAGAGATGTAGAACAGGAGCTCGATGACGACCGGTGGCAGAGAAGGGGTCACGGAGACCTCCGTGAAAGGTGATCAGAAAAACTGATGGCGGCTTTGGTCGGGACAGTTCGTGATGGCTGATGGCGCGGTGACCGGCGATGGCGAAATGTAGCAGCAGCGCGGCGGCGACTTAGCAGCGGCGAGCGGCAGTAAAGAAGGGCAGGGGCGGCGCGCAGCGCTGTGGTGCAGCAGCAGGCGTGGCAGCGGCGGTGGGGAGCGAGCGGGGAGCGCTGTCAGCAGTGGAAGGCAGAAAGTTGCGGTGGTGGGAGGGCGGGATACGGTGGTGGAGGTGGGAGCAACTGTTGGCAGGGGAAGCGACAGTGGCGGTCCAGCAGTCGACGGCGGCGACGGCAACGCGGCGGCGCGGCGGTGAGAGCAACCCGGCGGCGCGGCAGTGCGGCAGCAGGCGGCGACGAACAGCGGCGAGCGGCGGCACGGAAGAGCGGGGGCGGCGCGCGGCGCGGTGGTGCACGCGGCAGAGATAGCAGCGGCTGTGGAAACGGGCGGGAGCGCAGAGAGCAGTGGACGGCAGAGTGGGTGGCGGAGGAGGAGTGGTGACGGCTTACCCGTACTGTAGATCACCTTCAACCTTCAATCGCCCGTTCGCTTCCGCCGGATCTCGCCGGATTTTGCGGCGGTGGGTGCGGGGGGGCGTTGCACCGGCGGAGGAAAGTGCTGGGGCGGCGTCTCGTGAAGAGGTGGCGTCCTTCTTCGAGCTTCGGCCACGGGCGGTGGCTGTAGGGTGCGGCCGAAACTTCCACGGCAACGCGGTGGCTTCCAATGGCGATTCGGCGGCGCTGCAGGGTGAAGGCAGTGGTTGGCGCCTGTGTAGCGGCGGCCGGAAGGGAAACGGTGAGAGGGGGGGGGGGGGGGAAAAAGAGGGAGAAGGCGGCTTATTCGCCGCTCGGGTCACTGTGGGGTAGCTGGCGACGGGGTCTTCCCTTCTGTGCAGGGACCGAGAGGGAAGGGAGAGGGAAAGGAGACGGTGGTGGTGGGGGACGAAGGCGATGACGGCGTATGGCGAGGAGGCTTGGTGGAATGGCGACAGGCGGTAAGCGGCCGACGGGAGGGCTTTGCCCCTTTTTTCCTCACGGCCGTCACGGGAGATGAGATCAAGGAGAGGGAAGAAAACAAAGAAGAAAGGGAACGTCCCTTCTTCTTCGGAATGCGTGTTGTGCAGGAACCCTCTGTACGATCCGGTGTCCGCGGTGCAACTACTCCAGCAAAATATAGATGAGGAAAAGGCCGAAAAGGAATCGGCGGGGGTCCGTCCATAAACTGGATCCTTTGACTTCAGCAACAGAGGTAAAGTCAGCCCTGCTCTGATACCAAAGCTGATGCAGGACGGAAGTACGGATTGAAATACAGAGAAAAAAAAAGAGGGGAAGAGGGGAAGAAGAAGAAGGAGGAGGAGAAAAGGAGGAGGAAGAAGAAGACCAATTTTCATTCAATAATTCATTAAAAAAAAAAATAACAAATGCATGCCCTATATATATATAGGGCCACCAAATAACAAATAAGTCCTCATAAAAAAAAACAATTCGAAATAGGTCCTCACAAGACAATATGCAAACTAATCCTATCAAAATAAATAATAATAAAAGAAAACATCAATCAATCCAGCCACAATGAAAGTGGCTGGACCGTCTTCCTGCGACGACCATAATCCCGCACAATAATCAGTCCAGTATTCGTGTCCGCACCAACGTCGCTCTCCAAGTACTCACTCTTGAGCACTCTCTTCGCTCAGCAACAAAAAGTCTGCATTCAAATCTTCAATGATAAATTTTCAAAAATTTCAGACTGGATAATTATGGCGTACATGGATAAGTCTCGTCAGAACTTCGGATTTCACATATATTCTTATGGATTTTAATGCAAGTTAAATCACTTCGTCGTTGCTCAGTATATAAATTCGAAACAATAATCATAAGGGTCCAGAAAATTGTCCTGGATACTTAAAAGAGCTCTTCTGTTCTCTTTATTCTTTTCGAGTGCTCTTACACGTAGTGGTTCTCTTATGCTTGCAACGACCACCAAGAAAAAGTGAACTAGCTAAAGGTGGGGTGGGTCAACAAGGGCATCACTCTCCGAAATCGCAGACCTTTTTGAATAAACTATTTGCTAAGCAATAAAATGTTCAGCGTTCAAATCCTGAATAGCATATTTTCAAAAATTTAAGATTGGATGGTTATAGTGCGTGTAAGTCTCTCGTCCTTCATCTCAAAAGAAATATCAAAGAGGAGCGGATTCCTCATTTCACTTTCATCATATATTGCTGTCAGAAGTTGAAGAATGGTTATCTTGTTTGTATATTGGTTGCAATTTGCATGTGTGAAAATGACTTCAAATGATGGGACATGCACCGAATAACCTAAATATAATATTATCTACAAGAAATTATGTCCTACAGCATATAGACTGTATAGACCGTATAGCCGTGTACCATGCCTATCACATGCCCTCGTTCCTATGGACCTCATTCATCAATGGGCCCACAGGAATGAGAGCATGCAATTATGCTCCCAAACCTAGTTGGTTTAGTAGAGAACTAAGACAAGGTATGATGACTGATGCCTTCTGCTGCCACATTAAATCCAGCCAAGAAGGGAAATCGCTAAAGAGTGACTCAGGCTTTCTGAAATATGTATCTCATGGTTCATCACTCTTTAAAATAGCTGGTGGGAAAGGTTGGAGTCTAGAAAAAGGATAAGTCAGGGAAGCTTCTCTTTCTCCCTCTCCCTCTCTCTGTTTTTTGCTTCTTTTTTTTAAAATTTTTTTTGGCAATAGCATGATAATGCATTACTGTCATGTTATATGTGACTTGGATTTACCATGTGTGATGCATGCAAATGGCCTGCTCGAGGTGGGGAACATGGGATAAAGATGTACCCTCAGAGTTTTATTTTTTATTTTTGAAAGCATAGCTTCAGAGTTCTTAATGATTATAATATTACGGACAAGGTGAGAAATAATTATTTTCATCTCCCACAGTACCCATCTTTCGCAAGCACAAGATCATACCTCTATATTTTATGTGGATATGGTCTGGTTAAAGCTAGCTAACTTTACCATACATGGCTATATATATACACCATCCACCATCTTAACTTGTTCCATTCATATTCCCATGGAGTACTCGGATTCTCGTCTCTACAGCGACCGGGCATTCTTCAATTCGGAGATGAAAGCAAAGGCCATGATTGCGAAAAAAAGGGAGAATATGTCGCTTGAATGGATGTTATACAAAGAAGCCACATAGCTCCTTTTACACTCGGCCTCTGCACCGGCCTCATTCTATTCTTAAACTCTTTCCCTCGGTATCTTTTTAACTCTGCATCTCTATCTCCTTCAGCTACAGTCCTGCTTTCATCCATGGAACCAGGTAGGCTTGACAAGAAGGCGCGAGTACTGGAGTCAGAAGTCGACGACAAGAAATGGGTCCATGACTCATCCGTTGATCACAAGGGGAGGCGGCCTCTCAGAGCCTCAACTGGTGTTTGGAAAGCATCCTTCTTCATCATAGGTAACAGCGATCATTCATAAGCCCCGCAGATGGTCGCGAGAGGAAGTGTCCTTAATTACCACCTGAGTTTTCCTTTGATGCTCTATTCTATTCCTTTGAGGTGTGTGCGGTTTCTCTCATGCAGCGATAGAGTTCAGCGAGAGGCTGAGCTACTTTGGGCTGGACAGCAACCTCATCATATACCTGACCAAGGTGCTGCACCAGGAGGTGAAGACGGCGGCCAAGAACGTCAACTACTGGTCAGGGGTCACCACCATGATGCCGCTCCTCGGCGGGTTCATCGCCGACGCCTACCTGGGGAGGTTCTCCACCGTCCTCTTCTCCTCCCTCATCTATCTCGCGGTGAGACTGCAACCTTTTCTGCTTCCATTCATCTAAGGCAGCCAGTAGTAGCGTGGTCAGGCACCAGGGATATATTCCAACTTCCACGTTGCAAACAAAAGCGAATTCGGAAACCGATCCTCCTTTCGCAAAGAAAAGAAAGCAACCATGAGTGGTTGTGGATAGCCATGATGAGCCCCCACTATTCCGAAATTCTCAACCACCCCCATGCGCTTCACGCTTACCATGGGCTGGTTCAGGCCCGGCATTTGCATTGCTAATACCATTGGATGCAGACCAAGACATATCGAATGCAAATAAAACTTCACATTAGTCAAGAAGTATCTATTGGAATATAAGCATTTATTCTACGATAATCTATCGGAATATGTCTTTTTTCCCAGGGCCTGATCCTCTTGACTTTGTCGCAACTGGTCCCGAGCTTGAAACCCTGCAACCCGGAGACCTGCCACAGATCGTTGCGACTTCATGAGCTCGTCTTCCTTGTGGCCATGTATTTGATCTCTGTAGGCACAGGGGGGCATAAGCCATCGCTCGAGAGCTTCGGAGCGGACCAATTTGACGACGATGATGCGGAGGAGAGGAAGAAGAAGATGTCCTACTTCAACTGGTGGAACTTTGGGCTGTGCTGTGGGCTGCTGCTGGGGGTCACTGTTGTTGTGTATATCCAGGATAAGGTGAGCTGGGGTGCGGCTGACATCTTGCTAACCTCGGTAATGGGCGTCAGCCTGGTGATCTTCTACCTGGGGAAGCCATTCTATCGGTACCAAGTACCAAGTGGTAGCCCACTGACTCCCATGTTACGAGTGTTGGTGGCAGCCGTGGCCAAGAGACACCTTCCACATCCTTCGGATGCTGGGGAACTGCACGAGGTTCCTAAGTCACAAAAGAGCGACAAGAGGCTTCTGTCCCACACTAATCAGCTCAGGTAAGGTCCCTGATATATCGATTGCAGATGTTTCACTAATTAATTATTCTTTTAGCGCATGCACACCAGATTATTTTGCCACTCTATATAACTTCTCATAAGGCTTCTAGACATTTATGCAAATCTATCCATCATCATTTTTCACTTGGATTTATGGTGGTAGTATTAAATTTCAGATTTCTCGATAAAGCTGCCATAATCGAGCACACAGAGGACGAGTCGGCCTTGGCAGCCGAGGAGCTAAATCAATGGCGACTAGCGACGGTAACTCAAGTCGAGGAGGCGAAATTGGTCCTTTCCATGGTCCCTATCTGGCTTGTCTCCTTACCGTTTGGCATGTGCGTGGCACAAGCCCCTACCTTCTTCATCAAACAAGGAAGCATAATGGACCGAAGACTAGGCGGCAGCAGCTTCGAAATCCCTCCAGCCTCTATATATTCCCTCGGTGCCATGGGCATGATCATCTCCGTTTGCTTCTATGAGAAAATCCTCGTACCCTTCCTGAGACGAGCCACAGGGGATGAGAGGGGCATCAGCATCCTTCGAAGGATCGGAATTGGCATGGTGTTCTCGGTCTTGGCGATGATCGTTGCAGCCATCGTGGAAAGCAAGAGGCTGAAGGCGGCCCAGGGGGAGCAAGCCAATGCAGTCTCCATGAGCGTCTTCTGGTTAGCCCCTCAGTTTACGATCCTGGGCGTGGGTGATGGGTTCGCTCTCGTGGGCTTGCAAGAATATTTCTACGATCAAGTGCCTGACAACATGAGGAGTCTGGGAATAGCCTTCTATTTGAGCGTGATAGGGGCCTCCAACTTCCTCAGCAGTCTCTTGATCACTGCTGCGGACCATTTGACTGAGAAGGGAGGGAGGGCAGGCTGGTTTGCCAAGGACTTGAACAAGAGTCGCCTCGATCTTTTCTATTGGTTGCTTGCTGTAATAGATGCAGTAAGCCTCTGTGGCTACGTATACTTAGCTTGCAGGTACTCTTACAAGACTGTGCAGAGAAAAAATGGCTCCCCTAAGGCCCTAACTTCCCTGAAGAAGATGGACGGGGAATCTGGGATGTCTTCAGATGTCTCCACTGTATAGCATAATTGTAGCTGGTTGGGTACGTATATACGGAAAGCAAATAAATACCATGCATATTCTATTTATATGATGCATCATTTGTCAAAAGGAAAGGGCAACCAGAACTATTACATGGATGTGCAATATTTTACATTAAAAAAAAGGAAGAAGAAAAATCCTCTACAACGTACGGATAATAGCAGCCAGGGCAAAGGGGAATGGAATGAGTTACAATAAAGTGGTGATGACATTCTAAATAATCTTAGTTGATTCTATGAAGAAGAGCAAGAAATAATTGTTTGTCTCCTACATGCTGGCATGTGTTTAGTCCCACATCGATTTTTCACCAGAGAGATCTTGAATATTTATATAGGACTAAAAAATTCAAAAAATATCTTTATGCTAGCCTTTTTGGGTGAGGTCCTAAGTTGTTACATGTGGTATCAAAGCATAAATTTAAGGTCAATCTGGATTATATTTGATATTGACATTTTCGGATACTACAAATAGGTGAATCTATATTAGCAGATTTAATTTTATATTTAAAGCTATAAATATGCATATTAGCCAAAGTAAACTAACCTAGATCGTCGGATGCTGCTACCTAGTCAATCCTATCTTTCCTTCACTTTGACTTTTATTGGTTACCATTGAACCCATAATTGATAATCCCTGATCTATTACCTTTATCTTGATTGGATATATTATTTTTGATCAGATGAATTGAGTTGCATTGTGCTAACTCGAATAATTGGGCATTGTCATCTAGCTGGCCTCGTACTTCATTTTATACAAATCTATTTTCATACTTAGCCCTAATTTTGTATGGGGTTATAGTCATCTAGATATACTTAGCCCTAATTTTGTATGGGGCCTCGTACAAATCTATATGAATCTATTTTCATACTTAGCCCTAATTTTGTATGGGGCCTCGTACTTCATTCTATACGAATCTATATTCATACTTAGCCCTAATTTTGTATGGGTCAATGATCTCCATCTGTTGATCATGAGGGAAGGACTACTTTTAGAGCCTCCACTGGAATTTGGAAAGCATCCCTAGAATGAGCCTTGAGAATGATTAGAAATCCCAGTTTTCTTCCTATTTTCTTCATAAGTTAGATCATAATATATTACTGGCTAATTAGGGAAAACATAACAACTACCTGATTAAACTAATATAATATATATATACATATATGATTATGTTGGCGCATCTTTTATTTAGTGCTAATTGATATAGAAGCCTGGCTCCGACTTTCTTATGTTTGACATTAATACAAAAAAAGACAAATGCATTAAAAAAAAACAAAAAAAGAGAAACGCAAAAGTTTCATGATCTTCTCCTTTATTACTTGTGATAATTAGTCTTTCATGCACACAAAATCATCACAACAACCTATTAATCTCTAATCATCATCAATGGAGATATAAAATCATGCTTCCATGAAACTTTATTGGCCTCCAACTCCCACAAACTTAGGAATGACTCGGCCAAACTCTACAACAATTTGGTCCAACTTGGCAATGACTCGGGCTAACTTGGTTGAGTTTAGAACTTGGATAAACAAAAAAATTAGATTCATGACTCCGCCAACTTTTTTATCTCATTGATTCAACTAAATCGGAATCAGCTAAACTCGGCCAAGTCTTGCTCTTATTTTTAATACTAATTGAGTCATCTTGACTTTTTTGGCTCAATAAGGTTTTTGACTCCACTAGGCCAAGTCATGAGTTTGACTCATCAATTTTCCCTAGCTTGTAATTTTGACCTCATTCAGAGATCCATGGAAAATATCTTTAATTAGAATAGAGAAAACAGGATCAAGTCTACCATCCATCTTATGAACAGTTCATGAAACCCATAGCGATGAAGGACCATAGATAGATATATAGGGTTATTTGATGATTGTAAGGCCATTCCATATCAGCTTTAATAACCATGAGGGTTTTTTTTGAAGCATTTACAGCTGAATGCATAAATTTCTGTGCCCCCGGAGAATTGTCAGAGATTTTCCCATCTTGAATGAATGTTCCTTGCTCTTCAGAAACCAGTTTAGGCAACAAATCCTTCATTCAAACCAGCAACATGTTGGCCACAATTTCATATACTTAATTACATAAGCTGATTGGTCTGTAATCCTTGCATTGTCCTGAGTGATTCTTTTTTGAAATTAAGGTGACAAAAGTTGCTTTCGAGGCACTGAGCATATTCCTACTTGAGAAGAACTCCTTCACATCCTCCACTGCATTATTTTTGGTCAGGGACCAAACGAATTTGAAGAACCTTGGCTAGAGTCCACCTAACTCAGATGCCCTATCATTATCCATACTACACGCCACCAATTCTATTCCCCCGCTATGACTTTCATCATAATAACTCAATTAAGCATCAGATACTTCTTCTGGAATTGAAGGGAACTCAGAATTGCAATGTCGAAGGTCCAAATTCCATTTCTCAATCACATTCCCATCAGATCGAACCATGCAGGCAATTCTAATATTCTTCATCATCATCATCATCATCATCAAGATGTTTTCTTGTTCAAGTGTGGGAGTTATTTTTTAATTTTTATCAAAAGAAATAGTTGAAATAAATGGGAAGAAATGGAAAGGCCAAGATAGAAAAGAGTGAATTAATTTTAGATTTTTGTCTCCGTAATAATTCTTGTGGGTGCAAGACCTTGTTATATGGTAAAAATAATAGTAACTTTGAGAACTACGGAGATTGCTGATCCCAGGATCCTGCAGCCATTGCTTTTGCCAAGGCTATCATGTGAAATAAGGGCCATAATTTGTACTAACTTCTCACAATATAGCAGCGGAAAAAGTGTTGGGCTTGAGGCACATCACACCCATTTGATAAATTGATGTATAGGGTTTGATTCGAGATGTGCACGAAATATGGTTTCCCATGTTCTGGTCACGTGCATCATGCATGATACAAGGCTCCACGCTGCATTGGATCATCAAATCGTTCATGTTGGACCCAACCTACTTCCATGGGCTAGTGTTTGACTGGCCTGGCTGAGTACCATACTCTTAGCCCAAGCCGGTCTGAGCTAAGTTTATTCCCACCTTTGTGTAATTACCCAAGGAAGCCGGCAACCCCCATTTCTTACCCACCAATTATAAGTATTTAAAGCATGGTTCATTATACCAGTCCGAACGAAGCAGTATGAGGTGTACCATACTGTACAAGTACTTGGTACAGATGGTGTACCAGACATTCGGTAAGCTGAAAAGGCTCCATATCGCACCGACATGGTTATAGCATGGTACCAGTACCGAATCGGCAAACCTTGATTTGAAACTCAATATTGTGGATCAATAGCACTTAAGCCCAAAATCATAAGCCCTCTCATTTTGGAACCAAGAGGCTTTGACCACCGAGGTATATGTTTTAATGGTATTTTCAAGACTAAAACACTAGCAACAAAAAATCCATTATATCAACCAATAATAGATTTTATCCTTGTTCACAAAACTTTTTTTTTCTGTAGGTATATAGGTTTCAATTAAAATCATCTTTTTAAGGTATGCAAAATGTCAAATACTAACTTCTATTTTAATTATGTAAAAGTTATTATAAGGTAATAGATATACATGACATAATAGGATTCGAAATCCAGGGGCAATAGTAGCTGATTCCTCATTGTCATGTAGTCTGAAAAATGAAAATGAAATACAGATAAAAAGAGGGCATTGTTAACCAAGTGTCAAAATAAAGTGTGAAAAAGAAGATAATAGAAGGAATCTAAAGTAAAAAAGTTTCATTATTAGTTTTCCTTTATACATTATATAAATAAAATTTCTGCTATGGAAATGATGTTTGGACTAGCCAAAGATTCATCAGGATTCAAGTCAAATTTCAAAAAAAAATCCACAATCCATTAGCATATTATATGTATACTCAAGTTTGTCCGAAATTATAAAGAAGAATCCGTCCTACATCCTGTAAAGCTGACACCCGGACACCCAGGAGACGCACAGCAACCAAATGAGCCGCTGCTTTGATATTCGTGCATGTACTGGAACTCGGCCGGCCGTCGTCCTCCATCTCAAGCAAAAGATCCGCAGGCGTTGGAGAGTTGCTATTCTTTTACACCAACATAGCAATCAAACCCCAATTAAAAGACTAAAAAAAAACAAGTGTAAACCTAAAACGAAGGCATCTCCATCTACGGTATTCTTCCTGTCTCTCTTGAAAGCAAGCAAAGCCAGGCTTCTGATGAGCTCCGGACGTAAAGGGGCAAAAGGCGACGTCACCGGACTCCCTTTTCCACAGTGGACAAAGGCTAGATCTAATTATTCCTCAGTAAAACCCAGTGCCGATTTCCTGTATTGGATCTCGACACGTGGATAATGATGCCTTATGACAATTTAATAGACCTCTCTGTAATATGAACGAGCCGTCTCCGTTCCCCAAATCTGGCCGTAATCATCACAATCTGTAGACGTACACGCAACGATGGAACATGTCCATCTCTTTATTCCCTACCGTTGGTCTATTTCCATCTGATGCATGTTAAATAGTAAAAAAAATTTGATGTGGGTCCCGGCGTAGCTACGGTCTGATGTAACGTTTCGTTCGTACCAGGTCCCACCAGCACAATCAGTAAAGGTACCCGGCTGGCCACCTTAATTATTAAGCAGCCAAAGGCTGTGATCCTCCAACGGTGCAAGTAACGTGTGCGAATCGCTGTATCGGTGTTCTACTGCACCAGCGTTTCAGGCGTCAGCGTCATTGCCTTCCAATAGCAGGTCCATGACCGTAAGGATTTCTAACCGCCTTTCTTTTAGAATAAAAAATATATTTTATATTTAATTATTTATTTTAAAAATAAAAATAGTTTTTTATATAAAAAATATATAGCAAAGAAAAATTATGAAAAACATTTATTTTCATTGGTTGGAAATTATAGAATTTTTTTTGAAAAATATTTTTAAACTTTTAAATGGGATAGAATTTCTTTCTTTTTTTATTAAAAGCTTAACAAATATTTTATAGTATGCCGCTTTAGCTTCTCAAAAAAAATGTTTTGATAACTTTTTTTTATAAATTAAATATTTTTTATTAAATTAACAGGAAAATGCCTGAGTGTGAAATTAGAGAAGCAAAGAGAATGGTGCACGGCACTTACGACTTTTTTTCAAGTAATTTTTCTGAGTTACCGTTGCATTACTCGGCTCTTTGTAGCATCATTTATAATTAAACAATATCTTAACTAACTAGGAGCAGAAACCATGAAATGCACTGTAACTGAGAGAATCTAGCAACCGGCACAAGTTAGCCACCGCCAGGACTGTTCCTTCCAAAAAAAACAATGCTCCACCCCAACCCCTTTTCTCCGTCCATCAACTTTCTCCACTTTAAATTCTTATCATAACCTGATTCCCCCAATCCCCATACCCCTATCGCTTTCACTGCTCACGCTTCCCCCTCACTTTCTTGCCCCCTTTGCAGAAAGGAAGAGCGAAAGAAAAAGAAGCGGAAGTGACGGACAGCCCTTCTCTCCACCTTCACTCTCTCCAGCGTTTTAAAGCAGAGAAAGAGGAGTGGACGAATACGACCCAAAACGAAGAAACAACAAGATGTCGTCGGCGGCGAAGGGCTACGGCGGCGGTGACGGAGAAGCGGAGCAGCTGCTCTACCACTACCACCATCAGACGTACCACGTGCCTCAATACAGCCGGCGAGAGAAGCTCCGGTTCCCACCGGAGGAATCCCCGCCGCCTACCTCCTTCTTCTTCCACCACGATCCCAACTCTCTCACCACCTTCCTCCCATCCTCCTCCTCCTCCTCCTCCTTGTCCTACTACTCTCCAAACCCTAGCGATACTTTCTCTCCAACCACCCAATTTTCGGGCCATCAGGGCTTCTCCTTGTCCCTTGCCTCCTCCCCTTCTTCTTCCAAGCCTCCTCCGCCTTCTTTGCCCCACCTCCAGTTCACCGCCGGGCCCGCGCCGAGGCCGGCGGGGCCCTTCACTGGCTACGCCGCCGTCCTGAACCGGTCCCGGTTCCTCGAGCCCGCCCGGCAAATTCTAGAGGAGATTTGCGACGCAGGACGTCGACAAGGACTAAGTGGTGGTGGCGGGGGAATGCTCCTCGATGCCGATCCGCCGGAGCTTTCGTCGTTGGATCATCATAAGATGGAGGGGTTGGCTGGAGGAGAGGTAGAGGGCCGGATCTCGGGGACCGAGCAGCAGTGGAAGAAAACGAGACTCGTGTCCATGCTTGACGAGGTGGGAGTCTAGCTCTTGAAACAACTTCGCCTGCTTTCTTGGATTTTTGTTCTTTTATTTTTCTGTTCTCTATTCATATGAAAGGACTTGCTTTGTCTCAGTTCTCTCATCCATTTATGCCATCTTCTCGAGGCGTTGCATATATTCATAAACAATGGCTGTGTTCTTTCATGTCAGAAGATTTTGGTTGCAACTCGTGGAATCTTGTTACTGTTAAGAGATCATGGTCATGTCGTGAACTTATGGCATGGTTATAGCTATCATTACTTGATATAATCTTTGCTTGCTTATTTTGAAGATGGAAGATTTTTATCTTTTATGGTGTCGGTGATGCTACTGCTCAGCCCAAGCATAGTTCTTTCAGATCAATGAAGTATTTCTTATCTGTGACTGTTTGTCTTACTCCTGTTCTCCTACTTTTGATTTGTTTAAGCTAGGGCTGATTTGATATTCCTGAAATCAGGCCATGATTTTGCGAGAACCTGTAAATGCTGGTCAGTAGCTTTAGGTTATTTTTCTTGAAAAAGAATGCTCTTGTTAATTAGCTAGCATTAGTCGTGATAATCTTTTTCTTTGTTAGATTAGTGGTGGTAATCTTTACCAGGAGCTTGATATTATGATATTCCCATATGATTAGAAGGAATATGTCCAGCTTGTTTTGTAAGAGAAAACAAATTGAGATGAACGTGTTTGCTACTCATTATGGAATGAGTATCATGTCATGGGCGAAATTTCAGCGACAGTTTTTATATCGTCAAAAAAACTCCACTCATAATTGTGCCACATCTGGAAAATTCGGGTTGAATTTGTGATGTGAAGTGTCTAAAAAAGTTGAGAGAAGTGCATTTAATTTACTCAATTTTTTCACAGGCTTAAATGTTGCTTCATGAGGTAGACTTTGACATATATATTGCAGTTACCAAAGTGTTTTCTGCGACTCATTTATTTCTGAGATGATTCTACCTTTTTAATGCTCTACTCATCAATGAATTGCGTTCGGCAATTATCATTAATTGAGTTAGTTTGTTCATATAATTAGCTTTGCTCTTTTAATATGAAGAATGACATAGTATTTGACCTCGCGAGCTGCGGGAATTCTTCATGCACCTGTGCAGAAGCTTATTCTTTTGCGTTTGATGACCTTTGAATTGCTTAGCAAGCATTCCAAATTTCATAAGCTTCTCATGTTTATGTTACAACTGTATGACCTTTAACTTGTGGTGTGGGTATCATCATGGTATTTAACATTTTCGCTAACATAAACGGTAGACTGACTGTATGGCTGATCTGCATTGGAAGGGCAAACTTCAAGGATTTTGTGATATGCTTTTCATCTGTTATCATGAAAACATCTAGAAACTTGGCGGTTCTTCATACTGTCAGCTGCGGAACGCAGTCTCAAGTAAATTTGATAGCAACTCACCCAGATTTCTTGCAGAATATTTGCTTGATGCAATTTTAAGCTATAGAGCAGTCTGCCATAAAATCAATAACCCTATTTTGCAGCTAAGGGTACTTCCATTATTCTTTGTAGTCGAAGATCATGCAACTGAGAGATGAAAGATCTGAACTTATCTATAATTTGAAAAGTCTACAATAAGGTAGAAAGATAACAAAAATTTGATAAATCTATGTCTCCAGGGAACAATTGTAAGCCAAAATGTCTTATTGAAATGCAATCTGCTGCACATCCTTAGTGGATCTTAAATGATTTCTTTAAATTTGTTCATTTCTTTGGTCCTTCCCAGGTTATCTATTTTCTGGAAATAATCATCATGTGGGTTCTTTTTTCCTTGTTGAGTTAACTAGACTTGCATTCAGAATTATATTAATTCTTTATTAAATTGCAGCTCTATTGGATTTGATTACAACTCAAGAAGCAGTTTACTGTATTAAAATAGTTCATGCAAGCTATTTTGTGGTCCTACTGTCATTTCTTTGTTTCCTTTTGTAATTTACCCCATTGATTCTATTGTAGGTCTATAGAAAATACAAGCAATATTATCAACAGGTGCAAGCTGTCATCACATCATTTGAATCTGTGGCGGGCTTGAGGATTGCAGCTCCGTATGCCTCCATGGCCCTCAGAACCATGTTGAAGCACTTCAGGTGCCTCAAAAAAAAAATATCTAATCAACTAAGTTACGCAAACAAGGTTCTTAGGTCGACAGAAGGCCTCAGTAGAGAAGAGAGCTCAAGCTTTGGCCTCATTAGTTGTGGTGTTGGTCTCCAAAGAGCACCAAACGACTCTGGCACTTTTGGTCCGGCAAATATTTGGCGGCCTCAACGAGGACTTCCTGAACGTGCGGTGTCCGTCCTTCGTGCATGGCTATTTGAACACTTCTTGCACCCGTAAGTTTCTAAACTCCTGGAACTGGTTCTGAAATATAGCTGAGAGCAACACCTTAGAGGTGGGCTTCTTCCTTCTTCGTTGGTTTATGGTTTGAAAATTTTTTGCTCGTCATGGTTGAATATATTTATGATATCAACATTTGGAGAGGACACATTCTTCTTGCGTCAACATTTTTATTGAGATACAGTCCGATGGAGGATTTTTCACTTATTATGTGCTATAGATGCGATCATGTGAATATAGTATAGTATCTTTGAGTATGACAATATGATAAGGCATTGTTTAGTAGATATTGCGAAAAATCAGTGGGAGTATCTATGTTTTGGGTTGTTTTATATTATCAATAAAAAAGAAAAAAACATATTAGCTTATTTGCTTTGCTGATGTAACCATGCTCGCCTTCCATATTTTTTCTTCAAAAATCCAGTGCCTTGCTTCTGAACCACAAGGCAATAAAATGAGCGGCAAATAAATGGTTAGATTTATTTTGCTCAAAACTTTCGTTCTGTGCTTGTCTTTTCGAGATATAAGCATGCATCCATTGATATGTTCCATTACTGTTTTCTAGGTATCCGACCGACACCGACAAGCAAATGTTGGCTAAACAAACAGGTCTAACAAGAAACCAGGTACGTAAAATCTACATTCATGCTAAATTTACTTCATTGTGAATCGATGTTGTTCAAATACTCGAGCATGGCTCTTCTTGTCTGATTGAATGAGGACTTTTTGTTGGAGAAATTGCCACTGGCAGTATGGCTGTTGCATATTACCCTATAATCACGATATGACTAAAAAGTAGGACCCGATTGACTCCTACGAGGGGAAAAAACCGACATTTTTAATAGCACCAAACTTTTCTCTCCTCTTACATGGATGATATGCCCCCTTTTTTTGCCTGATATACCCCAATTTGCCTTGAATGGACTGCCTTTACGCTTGTTCATCCTTACAGTTTTACAATATCTTGTACCAATCACATATTTGATTCAAACAGGTCTCAAACTGGTTTATCAATGCAAGAGTAAGACTTTGGAAGCCAATGATCGAAGAAATACACACTCTCGACATGCGACAACTGCATAGAGCCCCAGCAGCTGATAGAAACCGTAAAACCGAAGAGCAAACTCAGGTTCCATCAGCATCTGTTGCACCTCCGTCCAGTTCTCAACCTCTCTATGCCAGCAGCAGCCAAAAGAATCAAAATCCATCCACGGAACTCTTTCAAGATGACCTCACCCACATATCCAGCCACATCCGAGAATCCTGGAACTTTGTCTATGATGATTTATCCGGCCATCAGCACGGAATGGATGTCGCTGGTGGTGCGAAGGGTGATGTTTCTCTCACTCTGGGCCTCCACCAAAACAATGGTGTTTGCTTAGCAGAGCCGCTTCCTATGAATGTCGTTCGCCGTTTTGGCCTTGAAGACTACAGTGATCCTTATGTCATGGGTGCATTTGAGGGACAAGATCGACACTTCGGAAAGGATACCTGGCGGGCACTTCCTTCATGATTTGTCGGATGAAGTGCTCACGAAGTTTACAAAAACTGAAGCAGCTGATGATGAGCTATCATGTTAACATCAATGTACCCAACATCTCATCCGGACTCTGTGTGACATGAATTTCCAATCAGAAATTTGGAAGGTGGTTCTTCATGAAGTGTCGAGGTATGTAGATCTATTTGTTTTTCCCTACGTGTTATATATATTCTTCTATAGACACTCGCCAACTTTATTTTTATGTACAGAACGACAGTGCAAGTTGGCCAAGTTGCCGTTTGAGATGGCTGGGAATAGTTGCTGATTGGAATACAGAAAACAATGATGGTCTACCTTGATTGTAGAGCATGAGCTGTGTACATTAATTGACCTGCTAGCTTAGGCTGCAAGTAAATCATTTTAACAAATGCTTGTGTTTAGCTGGCTAGAATTATGGATTGGAACGTAGGAGCCCATTTGCCCCATCTAGGGGATGCAGGCTAGGCTGTGAAATGGAGTTTCGTGCTTGTGTCCAGCCAAGACGGATCTCGGATGGATTATAGGAGCTAAGTTGTAGTCTTCACTGAAACCCATGTCAAACGGATCTATCGTTGATATTGGTGTCTCTTTTAATTTAGTTCTTCCGAGCAGTCGGAATTTAATACTCCGTGGGGCGAGCATTTAAAGTCCTTTAATCGCTAAGTTGTATGGAAAAAAATCCATTACTCTAAGCCCTGTTTGATATTATTAATCTGCGGCAGGGCTGCGTCGACGTCAGTGTTATTTAATGGGGATAATGGGGCAAATTGGTGTGGGAGAAGGTAGATGCAGCGGATCCTGGCTTCTGAGTTGCGCCAAGAGCAAATATTTTGGACAATTTCGTGGCCAACGTGTAGCCGTCTCGGAAATGACATGCTCCGTGAGGAACGGGTGCCTTTCTTGGAAATGACAGCACTGTTCGTGATGTAACTAAGGAATGGGACTCATAGATGTAGCTTTTTTTTTTTTTTTTTTTCAATCCTCTCTCATTGTGCCCATGGCTTTTTCCGGACGCTGTCAGCGCTTCCACCGCGGCCTATATTTATCTGGCACTTTTAGTCCTCGTTACAGTTAGGCGACAGACTGCAGCCACCAAGATTTAGAATAAGAACTGCTATAATATGGTTATAATAATAATTGGAAAAAGAAAAGGATAATGAGCGTTATAACTAGTTTGTACTTTGTAAATGGACGTATTTAGAAAATGAGAATTTCACTCGTATCCAACGGGGTATCCGCGCTCGGGGCAGATGGAGGAGTCCATCTGTACCTAAATTCGCCACTGGCTTCTCTCACTCGTGGCAAGACTTTTGATCGTAAGCAGAAGCAGGGCTGGTAGTCTGCCACGGTTAATCCAATGTAGAAGTATGTGTTTTGAGATTGGTGGAGAGGTTTTTCAAGTGTGGAATTAGATGTACAGTCGTTACCTTCTGCTTTAGTTATACTGCGAATTAACGTTATAGACCATGTTATGCTTGCTTGGTACGACATGCTCTCATTTTTTTTTAAATACTTTTTTTTTGTATTTGATCATGGTTTAGATTGATCAAAAAGTAGCTAGATTCTTTTTCATGCCGAGAATTTTAAATTTGTTGAGTGATTTATAGGAATGAAATTATAAAAAGAAATGAAGGATGCGATTTATGTAATTTGGTCAAGAACGATGTTGATACAATGTGGTAAAAGAATGAATCAAATGACAAGAGAGGGTTAGAATCATAAGTCATTTCTGCTCGCTTTCTTTACAATAAAAAAATATTCATTATCAACTTCACTGATCATCCGAGCTTGACGACAGCAAATAAGTTGAACCATTAATTTATGGTTTCCTTGGTGTTTTTGCTAAAATAGATTAGACCTTCATTATGAGTCTCTTGATATTTATGTGAGTGTATGTTGAATCTTCGACGAAATTAAAATTGCATTTATTGGTGGTTGGAAGACCTCACCGTCAAGAGATTTTGGATTCCAAAAATTTTAGGAAGGGATCATCAAACCATGTACTTCATAGAATTGCAGTACGAAAGAAAATCACATAGATAGTGGCATTGAATGAAAAGAAGCTCTTTAGATATGTATTATTATACGCCATATTTTGGATTGTGCCAATTGAACATGGTCGAGACTAACTTGATATAAGGAAAAAAAAAAGGAAAAACGAGAAAACTTATTAGACATCACTCAAACAGCTATTCGATTTGCCGCATGAAACAATACTCTAATCGGTGAGTCAAGTAGATCATTTATCATAAATCAGTAAAGTTTTTTAATACATAATACAAGCTTTTTATGGTGACAAGTTATTTGTGAAAAGAGAGTGTTTGTTATACAATCATATACAACAGCAATATTTGTGAGGCCCAACTCTTGGCGGACCAAGTCCATAAATGGTCTATTTTTGAGACGACCCAAGCCCCTAGAGGAAGAGAAAAAGAAAAAGAACTCAGTTGAGTGCATACCTAGCTAGAATGTGCCTAGCTAGAGGAAGACTCCTAATGGGAGACTTCTTCCCTGATTGACTCTTAATTAGACTCAAAATCTTAGAGGCAGTCGAACGCTAGGAAAAACCTAGCTCCCACCTCTATTTAACGGCCTCACTCCCTCCTTCAAGTCTCACCATCGAATCACTACTAGCCATAATAGATTTCATGGTGGAAATCCCTCGATTTCATCGGCGATCTTCTTGCCAACCCGATCACAAAAGCTTGATGAAGATGAGGTAAGTGCCCCTACTCTTCTTTCATCCACCATCTATAAGGTTTCCGGCAAACAATCACTGAAATTAAGCTGAGCACTAGACCCTTATTTTTTGCCACACTTTAGATCCTATTTTCTTAGTTTTTCACACCGATTGCTTGCGGCCTTTGGTCTTCACCACCATCCAAGCCTAGGTTTCTCCTTCTTTTTCTGATTCTTAGCCAAATCATTTGACTCTATTCAGTCCTTTTTCTTAGACCGATTCCATGCTTGTTTTACGCTAGTCGTTGCCACCGTCACCATGCAACATTCACCAGAAGCCAAACTTTGACTAATAGCTCACCGCCACCACTATCGAGCCACTGCACCTCTTCCTCTAATTTTTTTAAGGGCACATTTTTTTTTCTTCTTTTCTCTCCCCTCTCTTCTTTCTATTTCTCTCTCTATAGGAATCTACGGACCCTACTAAAGAGTCCTAACCTCCTCTGTGGACCTCTGGTCAACCCTCAATGAAGAGGTTCTGAACAGTCCTAATGGTGCCCTTGCCAGCCACCACTAGACTCCATCAACAATCTCTATTGAGCTATCTCTACCCTAGCATGACTCTTGGTTTATAGTTTGACCGGTTAGATTGCCTAAATTAGACAGCCCAGGCTGTCAAACTCCCAAATCAACATTATGAATAGCACAGAGTCTCCCAAAATTTGCCGGCGAAGAAGGTTTTGCTGCACTCGGCAATTCTAAACTATAACATTCATAAAGAAGAAATAACAACAAATTCCTCGGCAATTCCTTCAACCACTTGAGTGCCTGCCTCAAAAGATTGCCCCTCGTCAATCTTTGCTGCCTCAGAAGAAGGATGGGAAGATATCTCCTGGCCTTATAAAGCATCTTCCTTCTCGTTGGTGTGAACTTGAACTCCCGATCATCCTTCGTATGAACTTTGTTTTAGCTTTGCCAAGAACCGTCTCCTGCAGCTTCAAATAAGAGACTATAACCAGGAGAGGCCCAATGTATTTGGGGGCCTAAGGTTGTTTTGTCTTTGAGGCATTTCTGCAGTGGGCCAATCTAAAGCTAACTCACACAGGAACCTTTTTCCTTTTCATTTTGTCTTTGAGCCCTTTCCTGCGGTGGGCCTTCTTTGGGCCGGGGCCTTAGACGACCACCTCAATTGCCTAAGAGTTGGGCCGGCTCTGTCTATGATGCTTGCCCATGGTTGGAGGCTGGGATCCATTCGGAGATGCGCCTGAACGAGGAAGATGGAGACATCACACTCCTCTCTGAGGATGAGCTAGCGACTCTTGCTGACATGTGCATCCCTAATTTTTGCCTGCCGTTTTGCTCCAGAAGTGATTATTGGTTAGACTAGATTCACTATTTACCTGATGCACCAATCCAACCATGGAGCAACACACATGCATTTCGTACATGTTGCTCCAGTAGATTTGGTTCAACAAAAAACAAAATTATACCGGTGCCATTTAATTTTGACTTTTCCCATACTAGTCCTCCTCCGTTTGTTCCAAGTTTCCTACTTCATTAAGTCTCCATAGTTTCTATGGATGAATCACAATCTTGGTAAACTTCTGGTTGCTTTCCAAGTTTATGACCCAACCATGTTAAATCGGGACTATTGTTCCAAAAGTGTTTGAAACCCATCCACCATCCATGGTAACTGGCCCACCGGTCAACCTGCCCCACTCCCATATTTCCGACTCCCACAGTTCACCCTGGGCCCGAGACCCCGAGTGCTCGCTGACGGTCACATCAAAAGACCAACAGTCCCGTCCACGAATCGTAATCTTCCACGTCATGCGGCTCAGAAAAGAGACTGCCCCCGAGATGGAACACCGCATCTTCCGGTCTTCAGGGATACTCTTCATCCTGACCGTGCAATCCGGGGAGCGTGATCACGATAGGCAACACACCCAAACAAAAACGCTAACTGAAAAGGAAAATAATAATTATAATAATTGGGAAGGGAAGGGAAGAGTCCCACTCGGACGCTGCATCCTTTCCAGCTTCGAATTCCTCGCCCAAAAACCTATATATGAAGCAAACGAAGACGACGACGCCAGACGCGCCGGACACCTTTCTAGGGTTTCTCTAGGATTTCCACTTCCATTTCGGCGATTCCAGGGGGCGAGTCCAATCCAAATCTGGAGCCGCTCCGCCTCGTTTCTAGGGTTTCCGAGGTCACAGCGGGAGGAGGACGAGATCGCAGATGCAGACGGACGCGCGGATGAGGGCGGTGGTGGAAGGCGGAGGGCAGAGGGCCCTCGCCGCCGCCCACGGAGTCGCCGTGGAGGGCGGGATCCGGCGGTACTCGGCCTCGCACCCCAACCAGCAGAGTGGGCAGCAGGCCCCTCAGCTTCAGCCGCAGATGGCGCCGGTGGCGAACCTCCTGGCCGGAGGCGTCGCCGGAGCGTTCAGCAAGACCTGCACGGCCCCACTTTCTCGTCTCACTATTCTATTTCAGGTCGGTCCCTCTCTTGCCCTCTCTTTCCACTTGTTGGAAGGAGCGTCTTTGAACCATGTGAAACTGCTCTTATTTTTCGGTGGAATTTGAATTCTTACAAATTCTTGAAGGCGGCGGTTCTTTTCTTTTCGGTGAAATTTGAATTCCTACAAATTCTTGAAAGCGGTGGTTCCATGTTTATTTTCCGTGGTTTTGTTGTTCGTTTTGTACCAAGAAAAGTTTTAAAGTGCGCAAATTTGAAGCAAGGTGGTGGAACAGGAGCGATGAAGACCGAAATACCCTGTTTCGGATGAAATTTCCGGCGATTTGCTGGCTCAAACCTAAGCAAAAGTCTACTCAAACACTAGGAAAGGAAGGGGAATAAGATGAGGAACATTTACCTCGGTCTGGCGAGGTTTTGGCAGCCCTTTCCGACAACGAATTGTGAGGAGGAGACTCGGAGAAGAAGAGCTTGAAATTGCGGTGATTCTCGGCAATTGGGGTGGAGGAAATCAAAGGGGGTGGAGAGTTAAATAGGCAAGATCCTAAAGTTCGGATCAAACTTGGATTGCCCTCGGTGAGTCGCTGACTTCGCCGAAATCGAAGAGGAAGAAGACTCCCAGCCGGGGTCTTCTTCCCCAACCCCCTCACATGCCGGATCGGGTTGGGTCTGGCCTATTCGAGCCGGCCCACAAGTTGGGCTAGTTGGAGTCGAGCTGGGCCTGGCCACTTCGAGCCGGCCCACGATCCCAAAATATCTGGTTATTGCATTCTCCCTCTTAAAATAATTTGGTCCTCGAAATTAATATACCTGAAGATTCAAAAAGCTGTGAATGTTTGACCTTCATTTCTTCCTCAAGCTCCCATGCAACCTCTGTTTTTGAATGATTATTCCATTGTACTTTGACAAAAGGAATGATTCGGTACCGTAATACATGATTTTTTCTGTCCACAATTTGGATCGAAAGCTCCTCGTAGGTCAAATCTTCACGTACACTCAACGGTTCATATTCTACCATAAGGAATGACTAAATCAAATTGAGAAGACATGGGTAAGCACTTCTCTAAGTACGGGCCAAAATTTGTGCATGCAAATTTGACCACCTGTTATAGTTTCTTGATGCAAAATGTCATGTTTTTTGAGTAATTACCAAAGTGAAACTATGTCTATAGATGAATTTTGTACCAATCATTAAGTTGAGAAAGATTTTAGTTCCTAATTTTCGTTGTACGATCAATATCAGGGAACATTGTTTAGCTTCATTTTGGGTAAGTATTTAGAATGTTTAGGACTAATTTTGTCAAGAAAAACCATTATGATTTTCTGTAAAACAAAGTATCGAAGAACATCTTCATATTTAGGCACACAGATAGTGCATGTCTAAGTCACAGGTCACAATACAATTAAGGCTTAACAAGGACAATAATGCATTTTGCTTAACTATGTGTTTCTTTTTTCCCCCCTTTTCTTGAGTGTGCTTCAACTGGGCTAGGTGGTTGGTTGCAAGTTTTAAACTTTAAATCATTTTTTTAAAGTCATCCTACTAATGTACTTGGGTGGGATTGTGGGAAACTTTTGTGGTTTCAGAGTTTGTTACCTTCTTAGAGGCATGACATAATTGATATCAAATTGAAATTGAGCACAACAATTTAGCATTTATGTATTCACCATTCCCTGTAAGGGTCCAAGGGTGTGTAGGTATTGTATTGTACCATATTGATGGCAGGCTTATATTGGTTCCAAACAAAAAAAACAAAATATCGCTAAAACGATATATGACTCTAAGACATGTTAAGGAACAATTTTCCTTTTTGAGATATAGCTTTTTTTTTTCTTGCAAAAATAGAGATGTTTTGAACCTCTGAACATCCTATTTAATTATATATTGCCAACTTTAGCATTTGAAGGCATTATTGACAAAGCATGCCTTAAATCCTGTAGTAAGCTATCTGAAGAACACTGAAAGTATCAACGAAATGTTGCACTCAAGTTCTACGGTAAAAGCTATAAGAATTCATATGATTTTCTATATACTAAGATTTTCTTTGAGGTAATGATCTACATTAATTAATGATGTCTTTGATTGGTAAAATATATGAAGAAAATGGGTACAAAATGCATCTATATCGATATGTATCTGCATGTTTATTAGTCTGGCATACTGAAATTGAGATTAATGTATGTTGGGATAGAGAGAATATTGTTACATTTATATGTGCACATACATACATGTATACATAGACATGCATGTATGTGCACATACATAGACGTACATGCATGTGCACATACATGTACATGTACATATATATATATATATATATATATATATATATATATATATATATATATATATATATATATATATATATATATATGCATAATATATCTCAATGATAGAGCATAATCCGTGATCAAGTGAAAAAGAAGTTGAAATGGGGGAATGCTCTTTTAAGTCTCGTAAAATAGATTTAAATGATGGTCCTTTCATATCATGTTATATGCTTGTATCATGATGTAGAATTGCCTACACAACACATAAGTGTGCATCTTATGCTTTAATATGAAAAATTTACAAGAAGTCAAAATTTTAGATCAAGTTTGCAGAGTATAAATTCATTAGAAACTATTTTGGTTTACTCCACATCTTAGCATTCATTTGGGATATCTTATGGCTGGTTGTGTATTTTTCATTGCCAGGGGGCCAAGTAAAGCAGAACTTGTACTAGCTGGCCCCTGACTAGCACAAGCGTGATATGTGATAAGTTAGATGTTGGACTTAAGAAGGTGGAGCAGCAAGGATGGAACCTTAAAAAGTATTCATTTGTGTAGGTGTTTGTGCTGGTACAAGCATACAGTTCAAATTTTACATTATTCTGGTTGACTCTATTGTATTATATTTTAAGTAATGCGATTTCAAAGTCATTACATGGGTAATTCACAGTGTTAGTTAATAATGACCAGGCAACAGATTCAATTTGTGTTGTAACTTGTAAGTAAGGTGTTGTTTATGAGTAAAGTTTGAGCTTAGATTAGTTATATGCGAGTTAGTTTATAATTAACACTTTGTTTGATTGTTTCTATGTTCTTTATGCACCCATGTAGTGGGAGTGAAAAATCAATTAGAAATAATAAAAGTGAACATATATTTTTATTTTTTCTGCCATGATGATGACCTTATGCTTAGAGGCAATGAATTTACCATCTCTCAGCAAGGACCTGAAACTGCCTACATTTAGCTGGTGATTTGTTAGGTGGTGAGATTTTTAATCAATTATTTGTTGTTATTCTATGCCTTCATAAAGTTCTTCCATAACTCCTATTACTAGATTTTTTTTGCCCATTAGAGTTAGGTCCTAGATTGAGTCCTCATACACATTCTTCATTATATAATTGGAGAATCTATATTTATACGATCCAGTTTGTGCTGTATCAAGACCTCAGACTTGCAGTTTCCTCTATTTCTAGCATCTAGCCATCGGTCCTTGACTTGATCATACAATCCCAAATGTTAAAATTTCTTAAGTTTCCCTCTTTAAGATTTAAAAAGAAAAATCTTATCTGAAGCATGTTGTACCTCCATGGAAGCATCTTATGTGAAGTTAAGGAAGCTCAGAACTCCTCATATCTGAATTTGTAAGACATAATAATTGAAGTCTCTGTTTTAAATCCTTTCATTTAAGGACCCAACGAATCTCTTTCCCATTACTCATTTGGCATGCATGACTACTAGTTGGAAAGTGAGCAAGTGAATAAAATACGATTTTAGCCCTCACTTCATTGTAGCTGGTATTTATGGGGATTCATATTCATGTTTTTTTAAATAAGTGAATTGTGGTGTTTATATTATAGGCGAATAACCGAATAACCATTCATTTCAACAAGCTTTACTAGTAGCTTTACCAGTTATTTGCAAGGCCAAGTTTGTAGCACATGGACTTTCTTGTTATGCTTTAAGAGTGTTGTGTGCTTGTTTGGGTAAATAATTAGCTCAAGATGTAAGCACAAGAACAGACTATAAACTATGTTCTTGACTCATGTTAAAGGGTCTTTTAGGTAGAGTTCTTTTTAGCAAGGGTCTTCTAGGTAGAGTTCTTTTTAGCTTTCTTTCTTGATTTTTATCAATGGCTAAGACTTAACTAACTGTTTGTTGGCTATGATACCTGGATCCTTCAGTTTACCTAACACTTGGACACGGATATTGGTATGGTATTCAGACAAGGGCTTGTAATATGTAATTCTTAGATATTGAAAGGACTCGACACTTAGATCTATTTAACAGAGAACTTGAGCAAAAGTACCTCATCGTATGGATGCTTTTTCCAGATGTGTCCTCATTTAAGGCTTTTGTGTGCTGCTGAACTGGTAACGTTCTGTTATCTAAGGTTGTCATGCCACTTTTTCTTCCTCATTTTCTTCATTTTCCTATCTGTTCTACAATGGTTTATCTATATTGGTTGGTGTCATAGAGAGGATCCTTCATTTTGGCTTCCATTTCTCACCTGTTCTCTCAGATCACCAACTGCTTTCCTGGCATCTTATTTCCTTAGGTGCAAGGCATGCATTCTAATGTTGCTACCCTAAGCAAGGCTAGTATATGGAGGGAGGCTTCACGCATTGTCTATGAAGAAGGTTTTAGAGCATTTTGGAAAGGAAATTTGGTCACTATTGCTCATCGGCTACCATATTCATCTATAAGCTTCTATGCTTATGAACACTACAAGCATGCAAGTATGAAGGTTTGTTGGAGAAATATGTTTTGGCCAGTCAGCTAGTTGGGTTTTATAATTTTTAAATGATATGTCTATATCAATTATTATTTTTTTGCAGTTACTACAATTGATTCCTGGGCTTGATAGGCATAAGGATTATATGGCTGCAGATGTATGTGTTCGGCTGTTAGGTGGTGCTTTGGCAGGTGTAACAGCTGCATCTATCACATACCCGTTGGACCTTGTGAGGACGCGTCTTGCTGCTCAGGTGATCTCACCATTATTATATCACATCATGCAGTAGAATTCCTATCTATTAATCTTATCTTCAGCAATCATATTTGAAAATTTGAATTCTTAATTTTTTTTCCCAGTGAATAAGTAGGAGAGAAAAAATGCATGATGGCTTCTCTTCAAGGTTTCAAATTCAAGGCTTTTTTTTAAAAAAATAAACCATCGCTAATATCTGTCGTTGCAAATGAAGCAGGATGTTTGCTAATTAGCTTATTTTCTTTTCTAGAAGGATCTGTAGTCTAGATATAACTTGGCACTGATAATAACTGTCCAGCTACTAAGAGCTGTCAGTTGTTTACTGTGGATGTTAGTTTGCATTTCTTACTGTCATAGGGCAATCACATAGACATTTTGGGATATACTTTGTGCAGATAGAATCATAGAAATGTGTATTTGCTTGAATGATGGGATTCCCTTGTATGCAGTTATCTTAATAAAGTCTATATTTGTATACTGAATAAATTCTCATGATTTGTTTATATGCTTATTTTTTATCATGTTAGAACTAAGTTCAATTGATATATTAAGAGATCATTCTTTTGGCTAGGTTTCTATATTTGATGCACTCTGACACTTTTATCTTCTGCATGAGTTGTGCCTATTTAATATGGTTATCCTATTTCCTTTTGAATTCATTCTTCAAGCTGTAAAATTTTGAAGTTTTATTTTGTTTCTGTAATAAAAAATATGAGAATCTGATGGTTTAAATTCCTAGCTATATAATTGATTGGTACGTGAAGCGAAGTTTGCATGCCTACTAACTTTGGTAATTCATTCACATTGATTGTGGGTCATGGTGATAAATCTTTCTTTCCCATTCATTTCTTCTGGTGTAACTTGTTTACTCATTTTAAATTGCATAAATTGTTTTGTCGTAGCTGTTCTGCCGTTTTCTTTAGGTCTTCCCTTGATAAGACTTGAAACCTATAAGTAGGGCTTTCTTTTGGTCATTGTTGCACATGCTGTACAGACTGGGGGTGAAGTCGAGTATCTAACTATTTCTCAGCTAGACATTGGGGACAAAAATCTTGATAAGCTTTGGCTAAGATGAGCCATTTGGGAAAAAATGGTATATAAATAAGCAAAATTGCTATCAATATTGTTAGGGTCATTCATAACATTGTAATACATTTGGAGTTCGCTGCTCAACAATGCGATTGAACTTTCTATCACTGTTTAAGTCTATGAAGCAAGGTCTGCTAGACCGGTACCAAGGCTCGTATTGACTGGTGATCGGTTTGGTATGATACCAGTATATATACTATACCGGCCTAATAGAGGGAGAGGGAGGAGAGAGAGGGGGGGAGAGAGGGAGATTGGGGTGGGGGCTTACATGGGCATCGATTGACATTGAAGAGGAGCAAGACGAGCTACCAAGCAAGCTAGACGAATAACCGAGCGAGCGCGATGAGAACACGAACACTCTCTCGAAGATTCAACCGCATGTGGTGGAGCTTCGAAGCTTCGATCATGGCGGAAGATGGGAGAGAGGGGGAGAGAGAGGAAGAGGGTCAGGGCCTTGGGGTGGGGGGCTACATGAGGTTTTTAAGGGACTGATCTGTCCCAACCATCCAAATTGTGCTGGTTCTTAATCAGTTCAGTTTGGTTTGTTACAACCCAAATTGCCCTACTCTGAATTGGTAGATTAATATTCTTGTAGAATCACAAAATATCAAAAGTCAAAAAAAAGAGAAATGTAAAAAAGTTAACTATGTACAACTCAAAAGAAAGGATGATGAGTCAAAGGAAGAATATCATCACCTACACTTTGCACTTCTACTTTGGCATGGGTTGTTATTCTTTCAAAAGTTATGTTAATAAAATATAGGACAACTATGAATTCATAGTTTACAAGTTTCTTATATGATGACTTGTGCTTACATTCCCTAAGCTAAGGATTCTTGTCGTGTGATATGTGGGTGGCGTTGGGTGACCCCAGTGGGATCACCAAGGTGATCTTCGATCACTAATGATTCTTATCCGAGGGTAATTTGATCGCGATGATCTAAGATCACCTCATTTGGCATGCTATATTCCAGTGACGAGAGATTCTCAGATATCCATGAGTAACTTGTTTGTTATTCCATAAAAATCCAAGATCACTAAACATGTAATACCAAAACTACCTCTGATATATTTTATAAACTTATATTTAGTAATCACATCAAATATATTATAATAAAATATTAATATATTTGCTAATATATTTATTATTAGTATGTTCCATAAAAATATATTTATGTCCTATAATTATTAATCCTATAAAGATATATTAATAATTATTAAAGAATTAATATTTTTATTTATTCTTATAATATATTATTTTTAATACTGATATTTATTTTGATTAAAAAAATAAGGCAAATAGAAGTAATGTATTAAATATTTTTATTATATAAATATAAAGTACAATTATATACTTCTACTATAATTTAAAATTATTATTGAATAGTAATTTGACAATAATATGATTAATAATAAGTAAAATATCTAATATCGATATAAAATAATATATATAATATTGATATAATATATTAATGGTATAGTTATATACCAATTTTTTTTGTTGGACCGACGGACATTTTTGTCCTCAAATTTCAGCCCAAGATCACTGTAGTGCAACCAAATGTTGTGATCTCATTATGTCCACCCGCATCACCCTTAATCTTGGAATGATCAACCCATACCAAACTCTCCCGTAGTTATTGAGTTATATCTGCTATGGCCGGCATATCGCATGCAACCGGCACTAGATGGTATGGCACTGATATGTGGTGAATAAGATTTGAGTGCTGTGGTCTGATATATAAAATAAAGAATTCCTTATGAAAAAATATGGCCGATATGTGGTGAATAAGATTTGAGTGCTGTGGTCTGATATATAAAATTAAGAATTCCTTATGAAAAAAAGCAAATCAACCAAGGAATCTCTACTACTGTATTTTATGTTGATTTTGGTGATAGTTATGGCAATAATATTTCTCATAAAAAGATAGTTATAAACTTATAATAATAGTTGAAATGTTGGTACTTTGTGCCATTAGTTACTTGATAGGTGATCATGGAATGTGGATGCTGAAGGGACCATATAGTGCTTAGGAAGAAGGTTCATGCCTAAGCAGATTCCATTGGAATATTAGAATAAAATTAAATGCTCTCTCATGCATGTGCACACAAATATGTATGTATATATACATAACTAGAAAATACAGATAAAGCATAAAAAATTGAAGGAAAAAAGGTCAAATTGAGAGAACTCCTTTTATTTATTTGAGGACCTATTTTAGTGCAATGTGACATATGAACCAGTAAAATCACAATATTCTTGAGGAAGTTATATGATGAGATAAATTTTCTGAGAGTTATATATTAATCATTAAAAAAGGCATGCATAATTATTGAAGTTGATAATACAAGACAGCTGCCAAATGATGAAAATTAATAAATGACAAGTTAACAAGTAAGTAAATTTATGACTCATAAGCTGTAATCAGTTTAAAGTTTATGGCTTCATCAAGACGTTTATGGGGGGTGATGAGGTGCATAATTAATATGGTCAATACCTAGGCCTACCTTAGTAAACTGGTACGAAAAAGTAGTCCAAGCCCATTAGTACTGCGCTGCCTATGCATGTGCAGGTTGCTTGATTGTTCACTAGGTGGTCAGTTGCATATAGGAGCTGTAATCATGCCCCAGGTAATGCATCCAAGGAACCACTCAAGTCCAGGTGGCTGCCTTTCAAGTTGTTCTTGGGCTTTCTGTGTTATGGTAATTTTTATGTTGTAGGTGGTCTGCTGCATATAGGAGCTTTTATTGTGCCCTAGGTAGTGCACCCAATGAACCACTTAAGTCCAGCCTTTTAGGTTTTTTCTGTTTTGGGTTTCTATATCATGGTGCACTTCGATCTCACAATTCCCATTACATTAATGTAACATTTAATACTCATGTTGGCCTTATCGTTGAAAATTATGAACTCATTATTCTCTTAATATCATTGCTTTGCTTGTTCTACATGCTTATATTTGTGCTTAAAAAGATACTTATTGATTGGTAGAGACTGGCGAAATAGGTTCAAGAAAGAGCAAAAAGGGTTGAGATCAAGAAAGTTTTACACTATTATAGCTTTTTTAACCGAAAGTTCAGAGAAATGTTTTCAAGTGCTTGAACAAAAAATGGTTTTACACATCCCTCATGACTCTGACAATTTGCTAGATTAGACAAAATATATATAAGTCCATCGAAGATCTATGCAAGGTTTTTAAAAACAGAGGTACTGATTATTTGGTGGGCGACCAAGATTGAGATGAGCAGAGGTCTTGGCTTTATTTTGGCTGAATATGAAAGGTTGAAAAATTTGAAAAGAGCTGAAATTTTATGACATCTCAGCCAATATTTTAGATGCAAGATATCAAAAATTGACATGGTATTTCCAAGATCGGCAGCTATTTTTAGGCACTGGTTTTGCAATCTATTCATTAAAAATCTATTTAAGTAATTAAAATATGTGATTGAGAGAATATCAGCCACGTATATCCACTGATGTCTCAGGATTTAGTGGTTGATGTTGGCCGAGATACCTTATATAAGATAACTTTTTTATAAGCATCCTAGAGTTTGCAGTATCTTGCATTGGAATACCTGTTTATAACTTCCAGTCCACTAAATGTGTGATATCCATTGTTCAAAAACTGTGATAACAACCTGTCTTCACAAAACTGTTATGATTTCACTTTTTAAAAGTACATTTTCCCATTACGTGACTTCGAAATGATGAACAGATATTTTAGGTATATCTGGCTTGTTCTTCCATGCATGGTATTAGTTGACCCACCTTTTCATTCATGCATTGATCCAACATTATCATACTATTTGATTGATTTAGTTGTTGGGTTAGGTGTTTGTATGAATACAGATTCTATTCTGAAGCATCTTGGAATAACCAATTTATTTATTCTAGAGTTTGCAATCCTCATTGATGATTGATATGGCAGATAAAACTTTGGCTTCACTTTTTTTAACACTCTAATTAGTCTAAATTTTCCTGATCTGTTAGGATTCTCTTCTCATTGCAATTACATTGTTGTTTTTACAAATATTGAAGTTTGTGTTCTTGCACTGTTACTTCCATTGTTTGCAGAACTTATCTAGACCAGGATTTGCAGCATAATTAACTTGAGATATGTAATTATGCAGACAAAAACCATGTATTACAGAGGCATTTCTCATGCACTCTGTGCCATCTACAGAGATGAGGGTATCAGAGGGTTATATAAAGGACTTGGAGCAACTTTGTTGGTAAGCTGTTCAGATCAATCCGTATTGAGGTCATGGTTCTTAAACTTTCATTCTGTTGGCATTGACCATTGGTAAGCTGCAGGGTGTTGGACCTAATATAGCGATCAGCTTCTCTGTGTATGAAACCTTGCGATCTCATTGGCAATTACAGAGGTGGTTTCCTTGTGCTTTGATTAAATAATTTTGGTGCTTCATATGCTGAGGAGACACTACTTTTTCACATTGTATGGTAAATTTTGATATGTGAATTTTTTTCCTGTAAAATGTCAGGCCCAATGATCCTGCTGTATTTGTTAGTTTGGCTTGTGGAAGTATTTCGGGCATTGCTTCATCAACAGGTAAGTGATTGACAACTTGATAACCAGAATCTAGGATTGCGCATATGGACACAGAGTTATATGAAAAAACTATAGATGAATGGAAGCTGATACTAGGATGAATCATAGCACTAATTGATCTAAAGAAGTTAAAAATCTACAACTAAACAATTTTGCAGAATTAAGTGAACAGACATAAATTGGTTGGTTTTGCCTCTTTTTCCCAACTGTATGCATCTCCTGCAATCCTTTATTTGAACTTGAACCTCTTTTTTTTCAGTGATAAGTTGCCTGGTATTTGCAGTTTAGCTGTCATGACTGATTGACACTTAATCAAATAATAAGAATTTTGAGTTAATCCTAATCTACTCTTGTGTTTGTATTTTGGATCAATTGCTAATAGTGAGAAAGGATAAAAATGGATAGGCACCAGAAAGACTAATTTGTATAGTGTGCACTGTCCAGTATCATGATTACTTGATATACTGGGAAAGTCAGTAATGAAGACAAAATACCAAAATCCTCGCATAAGTAATTATGATAAAAGTTGCTGCCCCAGGCCTATTAATTATGCCTAATTGCAATATAAGCTCCAAAAGTAGCTTGATCGTGAACTTTTTGGTCATTTATGCAAGTTGTTTTCTTTTTTAAAAAAAATTGAATATCATATAATTGGCTTAAGCAAATTTTCTTTAGCTCGCTTTTGTGTGAAGAGAATAGGCTACGGGAGCGTTCTTGCCTTTGAAGAAGAAAAATTGGGGGGACGAATAAGATGAGAGGAAAAGAAGAGAGGAGGCAGATGGGGAAGTGGTTGACAGAAAAGTTTTATATCCTTTGAGCTCTACCTCTTGACACGTGAAATAATGTGTCTCTAATAAGCAATATTCTTTGAGCTCAAGTTGTTCTCATACTGATTTCCAAAATAAGACATTTCAAAAGGACAAACTCATTGCATTAAGTATTTAAATCAACCTGAAAGCAGGTTGAACTTTGTCCAAAAATTTCAAGAGAGCTCTTATTGGTGATGTCATCTGTAAGTGTCCACCTTCTTTGCTGCAGTAGTTCTTTTTGGTAAGTATTTCATTAGTTTCCAATTCAGTTTGGAATTAGCACCGGCAGATATGATGTTAATGTTCGGGTGTTTTCTAAATGTGCATTTGCAATCTCCAGTCTCTACATGCACATGTAGACTCCAATTATTATTTTTGTATGCCATAGATTGGTGTTAACTCATGCATGATATGCTGGCATTATTTTTTGAGACACCTGTTTTTTGGAGTGACTTTCAGATTGCATTTATAATTCTTGACATGATCAATTATAGAATGAAACAAGTGATAATTATAGTAATCATCAAGGTCAGCGGAACTGTCCCGAATCGGTCGGTTCCGGTCATAAGGAGCCATCCCGGCGGCGGATCAGAATGATTCCGTTAACGGAAACGAGATCGGTTGCCGGAAGGGGAGAAGGAGAAGAGAGGAAAAGAGAGCGAGCGGGGGAGGGAGAGGGAGAGGAAGGAAGAGAAAGCCGGCTAGCGGAGAGCCGGCGAGCCACGCGGAGGGAGGGAGAGGGAGAGGGAGAGGAAGGAAGAGAAAGGGAGGTGGAGGCCGGCGAGCTGCGTAGAGGACGCTCCTCCGGGCTCTGCAGCCGAAAAACAATGAAACATGGGTCCGGCCTCTTTTTTTATTTCGTAATTTTTAAGTAAAGTCGACAAGTGATTTGCTGGCTTTACTTAAAGATTGCGAAATTTAAAAAAAAGAGGTCGGACCCTGCCGCGGAGCCTTTCTACGCCTCTTGCCTATGTTGCCAGCCTCCGACGGCCCTTCGTTGGCCTCCACCACCCCCCTCTCTCTCTCTCCCCCTTTCCTCTCTCTTCTCCTTTCCCGTTCGCCTTCTCCTCTGCCTCCTCTACTATATCGATACAAGCCCGGCACAGCATGGCGCGGGCCTGTACCAACCTGTGCCGCCGGGCAACCGGTCCAGGCTCCGGTACCGGCATAGCAAACCATGGTAATACTTCTAAGTTAGTATGCAAGATGGACCATATATCCAACTGATGATAGCCTTATATTTTTTGCTTGCTCAAATTTAGAGCACCTAAAGTGCTGATACATCTAAAATTGTTTTGCAGTTACATTCCCATTAGATCTTGTGAGGCGGCGAATGCAGTTGGAAGGGGCAGCTGGAAAGGTTCATGTCTACAACTCGGGGCTGTTTGGAACATTTAGGCACATAATCTATACTGAAGGATTTCGAGGATTGTACAGAGGTATCTTGCCTGAGTACTATAAAGTTGTCCCAGGTGTTGGCATTGTTTTCATGACTTACGAGATGCTGAAGTCATGCCTGTCTGGCAGAGATTCTGATGACTAGCATTGAGATCTTTCAGAGATGAAGTTTTGACCTCTGACATTGATGCACATTGTTAAGTTCTTAGAGATAAGGTAGAAAAGTTTCTAGTGTCCAAGGAATCACATGGTGGTAAGTTTTGCAATTGCTTCCATGAAAAAGTTTTTCATTCGTTATAATTTTTATAAAATTATATCTTCAACTCTATCCATGAGGCATTAAGTGTTATACATCTTCCAATTCTGCTAGCATTTTCCAGATCATGTACTTCTCAGTTTTGATTGATCTTTAAGGGAAAAAAAGATGATTGGGCTCTTTGGAGCCTACTTGTCTATTTGCTGTTGATGGAGGTCCAGCTGAGTTTCTTGTAAAAAGCATATGCGAGGTTTCGAGGATTATAACAATGACTTTTTAGAAAAAGTGATGGAGAATTTGTTTAACTAACAGAAGCAACTTGCCAGTTCAGGAAATTATTAATTCCAACATCAGGGAGGATGGGTGGTGAAAGATATCTATCAGCAAGTGACGTCATATGCATGGTGAAAACATCCCCAGAAGCTACTGCAAGATGTTGTTGGTGACTTGCTAGCTAAGGATCTCAGTTTTGAATTACCGCTGTGATCTTAGCTGATAAGTTTATTTTCTTTTAACTCATCGAAGACCATGGTCAATTTTCATGGTGTTTAAACAAATTCTTCTCTGCAATTAAATTTTATAAAATGTTGTCACTGGTTACCAACTTGATTGAGTAGGGGCCCACATTGATATGCTGATTGGTATAACTGTTTGCACAATCAAATGAAGCTGATTCTGGCGTTTGGATATATTAAACACACCGCTGGTTATGCATAGGGCATTCTTGTAATATCAGTGGGGCCTTAGCTCTTGTTGATAGAGGTTTTTGTTCAATCTGTTTCGGGACAGTTTAATGTGCTTCATCCTCAACTTGATCTGTAGAGAACAGGGGCAGGTGAAAGGAGCATCCTGTGTTTCTAGTCTATAAGTCGATTCATTAAAATTATATGAGAAGTATTGTAGTCATGAGTCTGATTGCTTGTGAAAGAATGGTGCTAGGTCCTGTGTGAACTGCTTTAGAAGGTTCTGTTTTGATGCTTCAAGAATCATGCGCTCATTCTTTCTTAGAAGATGCCACTCTTCGTGCCATCGAGTGAAAGCTTTTAGGCAGGTTGTTCAATTCCAAGCTTCACTCAGCTAATCAAAGCAACAAATCGTGTTACAGGCTGACTTGCTAATCTGTGGTCCATACAGAGGCCCACCACCATGACCATTACTAATCGGTGGCTCATAGTGGCCCACCATCATTACTAGAATTATCGCCTGTTTGTTTGTCCGTTTCAAATAAGCTAGGGTGTCAGCCAGTGATTGGTTGAGCAATTTAGTATAGGAAGAAAATATTGGGTGGTTCGTTGCTTCTGATTGCATTGTTTTCTATAAATTACCAATTTGAAGAGATGACACCGGTTGAGCATCCTATGACAACAGTTCTACTGATCAAATTTTAGAGAACAGAAAATCCTATTGAAGCAACTTCGATAGGGTGTGCTTTAACTTGAAAAATAATAGTAGTCGAACCTTCAACCGGAAGTGGAAGAATGCATCTTGAAAGTGGAACTGATGCAGTGCTGCCAGCTTCAGGATTGAAACACAGAAATAGTCATACACGAGCTTCAGCCTTAGTTGAGAGTACATTCATGGCCCTTTGTCCCCACTTGTTCTCAACAAGTTGTCTTTATCCATCCGCTCTAAACTATGCTATTGAGGAACCATCCATGTTGATGCAGAGAATTTCTTTTAGGAACCAGTAGACAGAACAAAGATAGAGAGGAAGGTTAAGGTCATACAGAAACCATGACCATTAACTGAAATCAGAAACCATGACGAGTAGAGCTACGATTATTGGTGTCAAGCCATCCAACCTTTCCGCCAATTTCTACCAAACTTAATGGAATTACTTGCTTATTCAAAACAATATGTAGATGCAGTTTGATGATATTTCCTCTTTACCACTGATTCCTGTTTTGTCAGGTGACTTGGTGCAAAATTAATGATGCAACCATCTAGAAAAAAAGCAGACGCATCTTGACACCAATTAAAGTTCGTGCTTTATGTTCATGGCCAGCATCCACTCTTGCATTTACAACTAACCGCAAGTATGAAAGGACTCCAGATTAGGAATAAAGAAGATAAACGAATAGATAAGATGAAACCATTAACTGCTCCGGACATGTATATCAAGCAAATTCAAGCAAACAGCAAGCATATTATTCTTTTTTATGCGGTGGTCCTGGCTGGAAGCAAGCATATTGTGTAGCTCACTAATAGACCAGTCCACCAATAACTGTCGTACAGTGAGGGAGAGAATAAATTAGATCAACAAGAATGACACTGATGCAATTTTATGCTAGTTTAAATCCATCAAATATAATTTGAGAGCTTTACTTCAATGCCAGCATCCACTTTGCTGCTAGATTTGATCACATCTAGACAACAGATTAGAGTGCATGACATGGACTAGGTACAAAATGATGAACAGTTGCACAAGCAGATAAATGAAGTGCATCAAACATATGAACTAAAAACCTCCAATAGAAAGAAGTTTTCTCTGAAAAAATGGTTATGAAACAATTATGGATTATTAACAGAGAAGTAAAGGAATTGAACTAGCCAATAATTTAAATAATATCAGTTAATAATATCCTTCATTACCAACATGATTGACATCGCTGGCTAAACCATTCAAAGATCAATCAAAACACCATTACCTTTTAGGCAGCAGTACATGATGTGAGTGCAACATGAAATTGAACATCTTGGTGTAGTGCCTCTAGTGATATTTAACGTTAACACTTCAGTTTTGCACGCAATTCACTTAAAAAGCAGCAGTGACAGAAGCCCATGTAAGGAGACAGCTACAGCATGCTAATTCTCCTGAAAGCAGGCTCCAGCCAACACAAAATGGTGCAACCAGCTAGCCTTGGTTATCAGGAAGCCGGCCCATCATACAATAAATCTGCGGACATGGAACATCCAGCATCCTAAACCACCTTCCTAGGAATTATAAGCAGTAAGCTCAAGTTTGACTAGAAGACATGACAGGTGAAGAACCTGGTATTGTAAGTTTGAAGTGTGTTTCATATTGCCTGTTAAACATAGTGATGCATGAGCGTTACTGTTTGCTTGCTCATGTACCTCATTTAATTGTCTGGTCTTTTATATCACTATGACTAATTTTTAGCCAGCAAGCGCCGACTTCCCATAAAGGCCTGCAATTGCCATATAGCACAGATGATCCCTATATATCTGCTATTATTTTCACAAATAATGCTGCTGGAATTTGAAGAAAATGATTTTATTGATGGTTGATCCAATACAAGTGCTTATTTACCTGAAATAGTAGTTGGTAAGTAGCCCCATAAAAAATTAAGGGGAGCTTGTCCAAGCTTCCATGACTAAATTTTATCATCAAAGACATAATATATCTCTGAAGGAATATATCTCCTTACAACAGAAGAAATGGCTTTACATCGGAAAGTTTCCTGTCCAGCGAATGTGATCTAAGGTGCAACGAAGCCCATACCTATTAACAGCATCATTAGCAGCTCTAAAACCCTCACCATAGGCAGATGAAGTGTCATGAGCAATCTGATGAATGAAAAAATCACCAAGCTTCTTCTCAGTATCAGATTTTCCTGCTTTCTTGGATGATGGAATGAAGAGGATGAAGACGAAGGAAACGTAGATGAGGATGGCATGTTCCTTGACCCTGGCATAACCTCTGATTCAAGCCACATATGGGAGAGCACCTGGCAGATACCTTCCTCCACCTCAGGGCTTAGATTGCGGTAGCCTAAATTGGTGAAAGGAAATTTAACTCCAGTATTGAAACTTGAAGCACCAAGCAAATAATAAAACAAAAATCAAACTCTGTGTGTGTGTGTGTGTGTGAGTGAGTGAGAGAGAGAGAGAGAACCAAGGAAGACTTGGATAAACTTGGTAAAATCAATATGATGGGAATTAATAACAAAGTAGAATTCCATGGAGCTCACACAGTTTATTGTTCACATATATGTTTATACAAGGATTTTGTCAAACCCATGAGTCTTCATCTTACACTGCTAACTGCATAGAAAGATAATGACAGTGGATAAATGTTGCAAAGAATGTTGTGATGGAAGAGGCATAGGTGGTAAATGGGTGTTGAAGGGAAAGTGATGGAGGTTATTAGAGCTACTTCTAAGGTAGGACTGCAACCAGATCCATTTAACCAGCAAGCTAACGCAAACTCAACGAAGTTAGAGCCAAATCATGAATATATGTCTCGAAGCATTATGTTAAAATGAACAAAAGTAAAGAATCAAGACATGAGGTGGGTGGAGAGAGGATTTTACGAACGCCACCAGATGACCTATATAACCTTTCCTCATTCCAATCAGTTGTAAAAAAATAAGGGTACCACTTTAATTTAAACAAGCAATTGATGTACCTAAAAAGGCCAACACTATAGGCATATGATGAGACACTTCCTTATATTAAATTATGTTAATTATATTGTACCTAACAAAAATCCCCTCCACATGCATGCGCATACAAGCACACATGCACGCCTACACATGCACATAAACACATGCATGCAAGCATGAGGATATATAGGGATCATGTAAGCCCAATCTAACTGGACCTTAAAGTTCAGATGACCCAATCCAACCCATTCACAACTGGCCCTTTTGCTTCTTTTTTTTTTTTTTTGTTATTGCCAAGGGGATAGTTTCCCAACTTATTAGGCATTGAAACAATGTTCCTTTTGAAGGACTCAGATAAAAAGTTTTTGCTACCACTTATTCTACATGAAGAGGAGACACATGCTGGGGCAACCAGATGAAGCTTTCAGGTTTGGTCAAACTTCAGGAAGGGTTTAGCTGAAAGCTTAGGTTAGAAGTGGTATGACTTGAGTCCACGTCCATGCCATTCATTAGTTGTTACTTATGACTCAGTGTTATTGAACTTGTTAGTTTCTAGGGCACCAAATCATGTAAAATCGCTTAATAGTAACCATTTTAGCATCTACAAGCAATATCAGAAGAAAATCATGACTGCATAGTCACACCCAGTCATTTCCTAACAGCTCTAGGTTTTGAGTGTGAACGAAGCTTGACTTCTTAGCAAAAAATACTAATAGTGAATTTAGCCCAAGATTGGGCCAAGTTTCGAGCTTGGGTGCCGGGCCAAAAGTCGGCCTCAAGCTTCGAGTTGAGCCCTGGCCGAGGGCAAGCAACAGTCCAAGCTTAGCTCAGAATTTATCTGAGCCCTTTTTTTAGGCCCAAGCCTAACCCAAGCAATATTGGGCCTAACCCAGAGACCCAACTTGAAGCCCGCCCGGTCCAATGGGCCTCAAGCCAGCCCGGGCCCATTACCAGCACTACTTCTTAGTTTGACATGGCTTAAGTCGAAAATGGACATATATAAGCCTCATCTAAGCTTGTAGTCCAGGTTTGGGCCCATGGTCAAGAGCTTCCAGCCAAGTATGGCAAATCATGGCAACACCTTAGGCTTAGCAGGTTGCAACCCCAACAGACAAGTAACCAAACAAAAGCTTGAAAAGATACTGACAAGTAATAATGAGATGAAGGGCCAAAGGTAAAGAGCTCCCTTTGACTTTACTAGCTACATTATATCAGTCTCTGTTAAACATCCCTTCATCAGCAGTAACAAGTGCATAAAATCTTAATTTACAAAACAAGCAACAGAGTTTTGTAATAAGAGACTATGATTCAGAGAAAAGTTATAATAATCTTTCTCGGATTGACAACAAAAGATGTACCCTAATGAGAATCTGAAAAGCAGTGCAATATACCTTTGAGGCGTAACCATGCATGCATCAATTCATGAGCAAGGATAGAACCTGTTAATAGCCTGCATTAATAACCAGAAAAGACTTTTATAAGTCATGGGAAAGCTACAGGAACTTGTGGTGTATGAGCATGTTGCTGGCTATAGGGAGCGGGTTGTTATTCTCATAGTTCACTAGAAGTTGACACATCAGAACCTTTAATTAAATCTTTTCGATGCATAAAAATTGATTCGATGCAAAACTCAAAATGTGCATCCGTGGCATAAAAACTAGAATTGCTTTCTTAATAATTACAATATAGAGGGGCATGTGTGTTCACAGGCGTGATTGTGTGCATTTGCACTTGTGCATTTCTACTGTTGTAATATAAACTTTTATCAGATAACATGGTTCAAATATTTCAAAAAATCTCAACTGGTTGAATGAATAAAATTTATATGATCTAACCAAGGTATCCCAAATTTTCGCTTTAGACACCTAAAAAGTTGTAGGTTCCTCCATGCACAAAGCATAAGTAGCATACCAGATTCAGTTAAGCACTTTTGTTGTCCTGACCAAAAATATGCTATAATAAGTTAAAGAAAAATGCAATTGTAAATCAGACGAAAGGTAATAAGATGTATAATGCTGGCAACCAGATTCAAGCATGTTAGGAAAACCAGATCATGGCACTCAAAACATCAATCTAATTGGATCACACCAATGTATTTACAAATGTAAACGCTGGAGTATAACATGGCATTGGATGAAACTGACCTGGGAAGACCATATAAAACAAGAATTGCTGTGACCTCACATTTACGAGTCAACTTCTGTGGATGAGTTCTCATGCCAAATATTTGATTTCCCCCAATCTTTGGCCTCTTATGTATCTATATTAACAAGATAGAAAAATAAAGATATGCTTTTTATATATCTGAGAATAAAAATTGTGGTGATAAAGATGGCAAGACAGAAATTCTTTACACTGCTAACTGTCTGCTCCTCAGAAAGGCATAAGCCCCTTGTCTCAGGCATGTGATAATGACCCTAATAACACAACAATTTCAGAGAACACTCTCAAGATTAAGCATGTAAAACCACCGCAAAGTAAAACTCACATCCTTCTCCCCTTCCATGGCTTCATTAAGTGCTTGCCTTTCAACCAGAAGCATTGGAATCTGTTGATCTATTTTCATATTCATTCCTTCATAATAGTCTCTGATAGAATGGTATAGAGATTGACAATCACCAGTATCCATGATAGCAGAATCCAGACATTCTAGGCATAAGTTGCGCCCATCTCCTAGAGAAATGTATTTCATACCCCTTGACTTTGATATTAACCAAAGAAAAAGAAAATCAATGTAGAGTCAGGTCCACCCTGAATCCTATTGGCAAAAAGAAAACGACAAATAGGTACTTCCACTTAAACAATAATATTGCATACCTCCATCCGCTCACAACTACAACAACGAGGTGTTTTGTCATGTTCATGTGAAGGACAATATTTTTGGCCCCAAAATGGGTGAGCTCTATACTCAATTAAACCAGCCATGTTCGTTGGAATCTGTAAAAATAGATAATAGAGAATGGTTGTTCATGCCAATTATGATTTCGATTATTGATATCTGTGGCAGCTTTATTCTTCCTCATCTTTGAAATAGAAGCAGGAGAACCAGCATTAATCAATCAAAAGGGGGAAAGCATGCAGCTTCTAAATGATAAGACACATACTACATACAAATAGCAATTGTTGTTAAGATTTTTTTTTTTTTTGCAAAACAAAAAAATCGACATCTTCTGTGTTTTCACCAGCAACTTTTAGGGGGATCATGCCTATAGTATCGAATAGTAAGACCATGATAGCAATCATGACTAGCTGTTTGCATTTTAGCTTTAGGGTCTTACTTCACTCCCAAGGCCCATCCAATGGAAGCCCACTGAAATGGTTTTAAAATAACCAACCATACCTTCGAAAGACAAACCTAGAAATTAGAAAAGAAGAAACAAATTGCATGCAGTAGTTTGATAGTTTGCTTTCTTCAAAAATTGTCGATCAGAAAAATGCCATGTATGTAGGTAAGTGATGTATAAATCTAGAGGCCACAGTGAGAATGGATATGATGCATGATGGTATTAAGATGGTAATAACTTATATTACCATATAATGCATGGTTAGCTGGAAACACGAAGCATAAAAGGCCTGAAAGAAAATTATTTATAGAAGTCATTGATGAAGAGCAGCAGCAGAGGATACAAAGAAGATAAAGCAGACCAGAATGAGATTAGTTTATGCAATGAGTTAATCCCAATGTAACCTGATAAACAAATATTTAAACTTAATATGTATTAAATAGCAGATTAATACAAAAACACACTACTTCAATGAGAAAGTTTAGTTTCAATGATGGCCTGTTAACTGAAGCACTGGTAACAAGGTAGAAGCATTAATTAACAAAATTATCTTATAATAAGTGATTATCTGCAAATATACAGGAACTAAATGTTCTTACAAATTCATGGCAGACATCACATTTTGGATGATGCGACTCCTTATAGCATGCCTTGTGGTATGGCAAATTCCCTGACAAAGAAAACTGAAGCAATTGCTACATTTAAAATCTGCTGCGCTACAAAATCCTCTAAGATAGGCACTTTGCCAGTAGAATTCTTCAGAAAAGAAACAAAAACTAAACAAAATTATATGACCATAAAAATTGCATACCTCAGTTTCATGGATAGGCCGTCTACAAGCATGACAGCAAAAGCATTGAGGGTGCCAGAAGGTTCCCATGCAGCTTAAGTAACGGCCATAGCCTATTTCCTGGTTACAACCTCCACAAACTCTGCAGGGTTTGAAGCAATGGTGGAACTTTGGGTGCCCTTTAGCAAGATATTGTATGGACTAAAAAATGCAGATACGAACCTATATTCTCTAGGTAAATACTGGATTGGGGCGTATGGCTGAAGGAAGACATATTCAAACTCTCTTGTAGGGCTCTTGCAAGTTCTTCATCATTATTGCCCATTCCATTGTATCCTGAAGCTGTCCTACAAATTTGTTATGTTATGGAGAAGATTCTGAAATGCAAGTTATATTTTTAAAAGTGAAAAGAAAAAGCTGAATTAATGCAAATAGTTTAGTGAAGAGAAAAACACGATGCTAAGCGAGCTCATAATTTAAATTTCAAATAATCCAAACTTACATTTCCGTTTCTTAGCATCCTCTGCAAGAGAAATTGCAATTGCACGATCCAATTCCTCATTCTCAGCTTTAGGTTGATCATCCTGACAATAAGTTATGCAACACAATCTCATGCAACAACATGAAAGAGGGAAATACAAAATTTAACAACATATCCCCTATTGGCATGTTATTAACAAGGAGCAGTCAGTTAATGAACATGCTACTGGCTTCAAAACCCAGCTAATGCCCTATTCATATGAGATGACAATATGGAATAGCTGGGGGCAGTCTAACATAGAAAATCTGAAGGATATGAGCATATTACCGTTGATCTAACTGGCTCGTGCCAAAATATGTTCTCCCCGAGAGCTCGTGGATGCTGTCCATTTGATGCTCCACGACTCGTTCCCTTAAAAATCTTGCACCAGCCACTTCATGAAGCGGGATTTTCTTTCGCTGTATGATGGAGCTGTGTGCCCTGGTAGCATAAATGAGGTCGGTATGAAAGAAAAATTAGGAATTTAACTGAAGGATTGAATGGAGAGAGTGCAACATACTGTGTGATCAACCTCCTAAGAATTACTTAAACTTTTTTTTAAAAAAAAAAAGCAGGTAGTTCTACATTTTGAAGACAGCCCTAGTGAGGAAAGAGCACTTATTAAATAGTTCTACATTTGAAAAGGGAAACACATTAAGAAAATTAGAATGGAAAATGAAGTTGATCGAGATTGTAGTTATGAACATATTTATGATGAATTCCAAGAAATGTCCATATGTCAATATAATCTTTTTTTACGGAAAAAAACCTAAAATATAATCTAATTATGCATTGTCTCTTTACTTGAATCACCGTGCAATCTTTCTTGGTGACGTCATGAGTGTCATGAGAAATAATAGCAAACGTGGCCTATCAATACTACCCTAATGAATGACAAGCACTAAAAATTTTCAGACAAAATCCCTGATCGAGAAAGAATTCAAGAACATCAAAAAGAAAAAAGAAAAATAATTATTTTTACGGGCGGAGGTAGGGTTATGAATGTATTCATGATCAATGCAAAATAAACATATAAGGGGAACGTATATAAAGATTGTAGTCACGAACGTATGCACGATTCCAACCCTAAAAAAAAGTTCAGACTGCTCTCTTAACTTGAACCCCCTCGCAAGCAAACTCGGTAGTGTCATGAGAAACAGTAGCGAACATAGACCATCAGTTTTATCATAAGCGTTCTTGCCCTGTATTCTCGTAGCACTCGTCCAGAACAAGAACCCCCAACAGACATAATCGAAGATGGAAATTTTCAAAACAGATTACTAGTTTTCCATCGAACGAACGTCAAAACCCTGAAAATCAACAAATCGAGGAAACCTTCGGAGAGTTGAAGAACACAAAGAAAGCAGAGATTGGGTTTGGAGTACCGTAGATGCAGGGCTGGGAGAGAAAGGTGGAGTCGGAGGGGGAAGCCATCGAAGTCGAGAGCGGCGCTGCAGCGAGGAAAAGGGGTTTTGATGATGAACAGGAAAAGAAAGACGAGGGGGAGATGATGGCAGGTGGGGAAAGAAAAGAGAGGTGGAGATGGAAAGGAAGGGATCGGGACAGATAGAGAAAAAAGCCACCGCAGCAGCAGCGGCCGCCCAACGAGGTGGAGGCATCTCGAAAAGCTACAGAAGAAGATTAACTTATAAGGCGAGATAGAGAATATGTGAAGGGGGAGACGAGGAAGGAAGAGATTCTTCTCTCCAATGGAAGAGAGAGAGAGAGATGCGGGAAACGACACGCATGGAAGGGGCGGAGGGAATTTTGTACGGGAATTGGGTTATATCTTTCGCGCGAAAGAATGATTCGCGTTCTTTCGCGATGTCAACCGTTGGATCGCGCAATAACGGCCGCAGACAGAGAGAAAAAAATAATTAGACTGCTTTAAAATTTGTGACATACGCGATCCAACGGTAAAAGGATCGACCATTCTTTCGAGCCAAAGATACAACCCGAACCCATTTGGTAAAGGTTGGACAAGGCTAATGCGGGTCGGTGTAGAATATTAAAGCATTCTTATTCCGCTCCGCTGAGCTGTGGGAATATGAATCGTTGAGGAGATGGAAGGGCAAAAGGTGTGGCCAACAAAAATAATAATCAAACATTGTTTCTTTTTTATATTTGCGTCAATATTGAAAAGTAGATGGAACCACGAAGAAATAAAATCTTGCAAGCAAGCTGATTGGTGGTGTCTTGTATTGTGTTATATTTGCCAGTAGTTATATTATTAGCATTTGTAATGAAATATTATAACTTAGGAATGCTTTATATTTTAGCTTTCTATATACGAATTAGATTATCTATAAATATTGCTGCAAAAAATAAAGAATATTTTGGAAAAACATAGCATGGCGATATTGAATATTGGCCTTGATAGCTTTTTTTTTTTTTTTTTTTTGAAAACTATTTGGCCAATACAAAGGTGTTCAAAATAAAGCCCGATGAAGTCGAGTCTTTAGCACAGCTAGTAAGGGATTTGAGTTTAAGGAGGTTAGAAAAGGATTACCTTGGTGTCACTGATTGCTGATGGACTATTTCAATGCATATGTACAAGCAAGCACATAATATATTGGTTTATTAGAAAAGATAGATCCAAAGAATGCTATGCGAGTTGGTATAAATGCATGCTGACCGTATGTACGTATAAGTACTGAATCAGTACATAATATAAGAAAGGTATCGAATTAGAGGTAGTATAAGAGACGTATCGAGTGTCGATACATGGTACAAAAGGTGTATCGAGTATCGATACGCCCAATTGGCCTTCATATTGGATGTACCGATACAGTAACAAATTAGTACTAGTATAGAATCCGATATCAAAATGACGTAGATTCAAAAGTTAAATGCTCTAACATTTTTAAAATGTTTTAATTTTGTTGAAAAATATGCTATAGTGATGCATATACGTAGCTAAAGTTTTTCCAAATAAATTATATTATCATTTTGAAACATCATTAGGCTTGAGAGCCACCATCCTTTTTTTTCTCCTTTGGTTATCCATAATAATACCAACTTCGTAAATTAATTCAAAGTAACATTACCTGCCTGCTGCCTCATAGGTCTAAACCACAAACTCACTCATATATGATAATCAACTCCTATCGTGCATTGATTCTCTTTTTTCTCTACTTTATATCTTACATTTTTGCATGTAATTGGAACACCCTGGATATAGGTAAACCAAGGCTGCAAAACAAAGTCAATTTCATGCAACTTCAGAGTATAACAGTCTTCGTTGTTCAGGAAAGGAAGAATGCATCTGTTGTTTTTTTTGATTCAAGGAGAAGGTCTAAGTAGTATTAATTGTTTCCGAATAAGAGTTGGGCCAACTCAAGTATCGAAAAATAAGACTTGAACTTAGATTACTTTCAGCAAATCTACCACGGATTTTTACCAACTAAAGCAACCAGCATCGTCATCAATGAAGTTCCTCCTCCATTAGACTCCATAATCTCAATGAATTTGATGAATGCTGCCCTTTTTCTTTTAAAAAAAAAAGGGAATAGGTGGTAAGTACCTTTTAACAAATGAAAAATCTTTCAATGTTTCTAAGATGGTCCATCTCTAGTTTCATGCCAATCTGCACTGGTACGTGGATATTTGTCTGCTGCAAAAAAGTTTAAACTTCTATCATGACCTTTTACCTTGATCATTAGGACAAACATACTCCCTGTGGCACTACCTTTTGACCTACTCTTCCTCACTTGGTTCAAGTAAAGCTAAATTTAGATGGAACACTTGAAGACTCATTTGCTGGTGCTGGTTGAATGCCCCCTCCAAGGATTTTTCTCCTTGTTGATACCTAGGTCTGATTCCCCTTGTTCTCACGAGAGAGAGAGAGAGAGAGAGAGAGAGAGAGAGAGCATTGGAGAATATCTAAATGCAAATGCTAAAATTATGCATGATCTTCCTTAGCGCAGTGGCCGGTCACGGTGACGGTCACATCACTGGAAGTACCCGGGAGGTTTAGAAAAATATCCGATTAAATCCGACGGTTCACATCGATAAGCATCATGATCCGGATGAACTTGACAACTGCAACCGCGGCCATTGTCGTCGGTCCCTTCGCAGGATGCAGGTGCGCATCGAGCCAATTAATGCACCACCCGAATAGGTCCCTGGCTCTTTCGCTCTCCATCCTCTTCTTTATAACAACAACGGTGATTTTTTCATCTTCTCTCCTCCGATCCTAATTTTTTTACCGCTGAATGCACCTCCCGAAGGCAGAAGAGAGAGACGATCGAAATCGGGGAGATTTTTCCTTCTCTCCGGTAGTTTATACGTTCGTTGTCTAGATCTAGATTCTGGAGTGGATCGTTCGGGATCGATCGGGGAAGGGATGGATCCGGCGTTGCTCGATGGCATCATAAACAGGCTCCTGGAGGTGCGGTTGGCGAGGTCCGGGCAGCAGGTGCAGCTCTCGGAGTCGGAGATTCGACAACTTTGCATGGTCTCTCGGGAGATTTTCCTCAGCCAGCCCAATCTCCTGGAGCTCGAGGCTCCCATCAAGATCTGCGGTCAGCGCTCTCTCTCTCTCTCTCTCTCCCTCCTTTCTTTCCCCTTTTCCTTTTGCGCGGAGCGGTTTGGTACAACTGCAGTTGATTTTGAGAGCTCACGGGTGATTTAGGGTTTTTCAGGAAGGGGGATCAATTGAAACTGCGAAATATTTGATCTTGGAATTCATAATGATGTACATTCCTCGTTTTCTTGGATTTACATGTCAGCCTGTTTTGGATTTTCATCTTAGATCTTGTGCCGCTTCATCGTCTGAGCAATGTGCACTTTAACCGGCTGGAAATTCTGAGGAAACATCAAAGATAATCAAATTCTTGATAATGAACGAGCATGGAAAATTATATTAAAGGCACCATTCCAGCAAATTATGTATTCTGTGTTGTGCGAAAAGCTGTCATAGGAATGATTTCTGAATTTCGCTTTTCCTTATGATGCCTCTAACGCCTTTAGAAGTTCCAAGTCTTTTAATTTGACTAAGTCAGCAGATGAACACAATATAGGTCATCTTTTACTACAAGTTCAATGGACATTTAAAATGGTTTAATTCAAATCCCAGAAAGAATATGCTATTTGCTTCATTTTCTTTACTTGTGCCCATCCATGCGTTGCAGTGGACAGTCTAGATTTATCTGTTGACAGCCTAGGGTAACTGATTAATGGTGCTGGTACATTATAATACCTTTGAAACTCAAAGGTTATTTTTATTAGGCAATATGATAGAGCTAAGAAAGGAAAAGAGAATCCTCCTCAGGCTTTGATTCTTCCACATAAGTTTTTCTGGCCCAAGGAAATAGTTGCTAAAAAGTGCAATTCTTTCATCTCAGTGCCGGAAAATGGCACAAAAGAAAGGGCAGCTCAGATTCATTTTTTTCTTTAAATAGGCTACTACCAACGTCTATCAGTTGGTGCTTAATAAGAACCTTTATGAAGTACAGTTTGATTTCAATTACCCCTTAAAAGTAAGTATTTTTTTCATAACTCTATCCATCACAAAACTTACATCATACTATTCCATTCTCTTGATGGATCTTGTGGCGACCCTCCCTCCTCTAGCTCCATGTTGTACAGGCATTAAAGTGCATATTGATAGAGAAAGAGAGAGGGTGAGAAGAGAAGAAAGCTTTGTTCTTGAGGGTAGGATAAAATGTGAATGAACTTTAAGCACTATTCTAACAGGACATGAAATGAGGAACACATGCTTCATCTGTCTGTTTCTCTGTGGTGGACCAGGTGAAAGAAGTGGGGCAAGGGATCTAGGTGAAAAGAGGTGGTTGAGAGAGGAGGAAAGGGGGGCAGGGACAATGATAATTTAAAAGAAGGGTCACGTAGTTAGGAGGGGGGCCGATAAGGTTGTTGTTGGGGGGGCGGGGGGACGTGTGGATAGGTCTAGTTGTAATTAATTGGAGGGGATGGTTAAATTCTTCAATTACTCGAGCCAATAGTTATGTGGCATTCCCAAATTCACCCCCTCCATCTAGATAGCCGACATTTTTTTAAAAAAAAAATAATTGAAAAATGATTTGTAGTTATTGAAACCATAACTATGCCACAACCAACCAGCCTTTCTCAATTCGGGGTTGACTTTATGGATCCTCATTCACAAAGTATCAAATGTGGATCCATTTCATAGTTGTTAATTGATTTTTATGATCGATTGTCAACTTGACATCAACCCTCTACCTTTCTCATTTAGGCTTAGGACCAGCCATGATGGGTTTAGGTACTTAATCAAATCCCCAAATATTTGTTAAACTATAGGGTTCATAACAAATGCTACTGCATGGCAATTTGTTTTACATGAATGATGTCCGAATGGTGTTGTATGCTGCTTGTATAATTTACTATTTCACATTATCATTATAATTAATGTCTCATGTGCGATGCACATACAAGATTGTCAAAATCGGTAGAATATGCTAATAAGTAATCATTATGACCTTTTTCTTTTACCTACTGCATATTTTAGTGGAATCTATACTATATATAAAATTCATAGTTTTGAAATCAAGGAATATTCTTTCTTGATTTATTTGACATTGTTTATGCCGGAAATAATCATCCAATTATTTTAGAAAACATGTAAATTATCTAACTTTCTCACCATTAACTACCACATGTGCTCTCTTTTCCTTTCCCACTTAGAACCCAAACAAATTGGACTCTTTCTCTAATTTGACTTCCAAAACGGTTGTACTCTTTGATTTAACTTCTAAATAGATTGGACTGTATCACTCACTCTCTCTTCTCTCTTCCCTCGAATGTGCATTGCACATGCCTCGTTGCCATTTTAGAAGAGAATTACACCTAAAAGGCAAGTGGCATTTCATATGTTGAGGATGAGTTATTGCTGGGCTTGCTATACCCTTGTTCTCTCAGTATTTAGATGGCTTGCCTTAGTCAGCAATTGTGTATTTGATTCTTAGGTTAGTGATAGCTTCTCGGTGCCATAGGGGTGGAAGTTGATAGGACGTGTTTATTGAAGTAACTGAATTGGATGCCTCTATGCTGTAGGTAGTTTAAGAGGCTTTGCTTAGCAGTAGCCACAAACCTATTAAAAGGAAGATTTGTTGGTTCCTCATCTTGGAGGGTTGACTCACGATCCTCTGTTGCAGTGCAGCAGTAGTCATCTTTCATTGCAATTCTTGTGGATGGTGAATTTGATGGGACAGACATTTTAAATATGTCAGCATGTGTGCAGAAGGGCTTTTTTTAATGCATTTTAAAATGGTAGTCAAAAATAGAATATAGAGGAATCCCAAGAAAATTTCCATGGAAAGGTTGAAATTGTTAGGAAGAATTGTTCAAATACAAACAAAGAAAAGTTATGCTGGATTAACATTTCAGGTCAAGTTGTTAAATGTGATTCTAGCAGACTTGAAGGTGGAAATGGCCTATTTGACCTATCATGAAAGAGTGAGAAGCAAGGTTCACTGAATTAATACCAAAGGTTGTACCAATAGCGACTGGCTCGCTACGGTACCAATATGTATCATAGCGAGCCGAGGCATATTGTAACCACGGGGAGGGGGAGGGGGAGGGGGAGGGAGAGGGAGAGGGAGAGAGAGGTGTAATGGTTGTTGTCGTCATAGACCTAAACCCTAATCCTAGTTAGCATCATCGTCTTGTCATCACGTCGTCGTTGTCCTATAGAGGAAGATTGGGAGGAGAATCGAAAGAGAGGGAGAGAAGGAGAGAAGAATGGAGATCGAGACATCGAGAGAGAGGGAGAAGGAGAGGGAGGGGGGAGAGAGAGGGGAGGAGAGAGGTCTACCGGTCTACCGGTCTAGTCGGCATCATTGTGTCATTACATCGTCATCCCGGAGAGAAAGATTAGGTGGAGTATTGAGAGAAAGGGAGAGAGTGGGAGGAGAATTTAGATCAAGAGATTGGGAGAGAGAGAGAGGGAGAGAGGAATCGAGAGAGAGAGAGAGAGAGAGAGAGAGAGGATTGGGAGGGGAGAGGATTTATAGGAACAGGTTTCGGTTGAACTGGATTGACTAGCCGAATCATTCCAGTAATAAGTTGGTCCGGTTTGGTATGCTCCGAATTACTCGGTTTGGGATGGTTCAATGGTCCTTGGTGGAAAAATCAAGCTATAAGAGTATAACTAATGCTTGCTGAAGATGGTTATTGCTTGCATAAAAGTACTTGACGCAATGCAATGTGATGCTTTTCGAGAAGAGGGCTGGTATGATTTGTTTTGTTGTCCATCATGAAAGATCAACCAAAGAACTTAGTATGTACAAAGTTTTAAATCTTTTTAACCTTCTTTAATTGCGGAAGAAGAGGCATAAGAGATGGACTGATTGAAAAGTTCCTCTGAAATTCTTAGATGCTTTTGTAAATAATGATGGAAACAAGAGGGTACCGTGGTCATAAAAAGTTTGACCTAGTTGTCTTAGTTTATTGCCTTTAAAATAATCCACTATAGTTGGTATGGGATCTTTTAGTGAAACAACAAGATGATCATAGAGATCTGCTCCAAATGGAAGGAATGATCCCATTATAGATACTAAACCCGCTGTTACAACAATTGGGAGGGAGGGAGGAGAGAGAGGAAAAAAAGAGAGGGAGGGAGGGAGTTGCTGGAAGAGAGAGAGAGAGAGAGGGGGGCTCGAAAGCCCTCCTCTCATCCTCATATTCTCTACAAGGGCCACAGGGGGCATCCCTATTTGAAAGGACTTTCTCTCCCCCTCTCCCCCCTCTCCCTCTCCCTCCCTCTCTCTCCTTCTCCCTCTCCCCCTACCTCGCCTGATTTCCTTTGTCGGTACGTGCCGAAACCACATGGCACAGTGCCGTACTGCTGGCTAACTGGTACAGGTGCCAGTACCAGTACCACATACTTTGCTTATGTGAGCATTTAAGAGCACAAATAATAGAAGTAGATATTTTGTTCTCGCAACATTATACATATGTCATGCATGGATGTGTTATGCATGCGCATGTTTGTTAAAATTTTGCAAGTAGTATGAAATTCCAATTCCTATTGATGTGAAACCAATGATCAGCCTTCCAAATTGGGAATTTTAAATTTTTGATTCTCCACCATTGATTCTTACAGTACTAAAGGCTTCTGCTCTCCTATAAGATTTGGATCCCACCACCCACCCCCCAAGCAGCAGACTTTTTAATATATAATATATTTGTTAGTCTTGGCATTTCATATTTTGAATGCTGCAAATGCTGTTTCAGGGTTCATTGTTTTTGTAGCATGAGATTGTGTCAATCCATGGATTAGAGCTCTCCTGCTTAAAATAAATGTAGGCTCCTCTTATAGCAGCGATATTACTTTTTGTATTCACACTTACATTATGGAAAATGTGGAATCGTTCTATTGTCTATACTTCAATATTTACTCAGAAGCAATTAGTTATGGCTATTCACCTTTCTGTTTCTGCATATTTGAAGAAATTATTATATGATATTTTTTTAATCACTTGTGAGTCGTATTGCTTTGAATCCTTTGTTAATTTATTATTCCATGTTTTATATGGAATTTCAGGTGACATTCATGGCCAGTATAGTGATCTTTTAAGACTCTTCGAGTATGGTGGTTTTCCTCCTGAGGCCAACTATTTATTCTTAGGTGATTATGTGGACCGAGGAAAACAAAGCTTGGAAACAATATGCCTTCTTCTTGCTTACAAAATAAAGTACCCAGAGAACTTTTTTCTACTGAGAGGAAATCATGAATGCGCTTCTATAAATAGAATATATGGGTTTTATGATGAATGTAAGCGCCGGTTTAATGTTAGATTATGGAAAGTTTTTACTGATTGCTTCAACTGCCTTCCTGTAGCTGCTCTAATCGATGACAAAATATTATGCATGCATGGTGGCCTTTCACCTGATCTGTCAAACTTGGATCAAATTAAAAGTTTAACTCGTCCAACTGATGTCCCAGACACTGGTTTATTATGCGACTTACTTTGGTCAGATCCTGGTAGAGATATTCAAGGTTGGGGAATGAATGATAGAGGGGTTTCATACACTTTTGGTGCTGATAAGGTTTCAGAATTCTTGTCGAAGCATGATCTGGATCTTATCTGTCGGGCTCATCAGGTTATAAATTAATCCATATTTTCTTGCTTGTAGAATATGGTTTATGTTCATGTGCTGAGTTATTTTTACAATTTGCAGGTTGTTGAGGATGGGTATGAATTCTTTGCTAACAGAGAACTTGTCACCATATTTTCAGCCCCAAACTACTGTGGTGAATTTGACAATGCCGGTGCAATGATGAGTGTTGATGAAACTCTAATGTGCTCTTTTCAAATTCTCAAGCCTGCAGAGAAGAAACCCAAATTTATTATGCCAACAGGAATATGATAATAACAAAGCCTATTTATCTATATGATTATCATGGTTAGTTGCAGCTTATCCTATCTTGTTCCCTCCTTTGCTGTCAATGATTTGTAAAAGATAAAAGATACTCATGTATGGGTATCTTTACAAAAAAAATAACAAAAATAAAAAAAGGATATCATGTATGAGTAGCCATCCGACTTTTCTGTTAATGCTCTGAAAATGTTTGGTAGCTAAGGTGATAATTGCGAATGAGAATGCCTTTCACCATGGTGCACTGGAAGTTTTTGCATCATGCCATTCTTATAGGAGTTTGCTTCATGCACACACAGGTGAGGGACAAAAAGAATGGAAAAAAAAATAGAGAACATAAAGATCACTTATTAGTAGGGCAAATAGGAAAAATAGAGAAAGCTTTTGTAAGCGGAACTACACAGTATAAAAATAGCCACCGCCTATTCTTGCATTTTCTTAGGTATAGCTGGACCTTTGACCATTTTACAATTTTGAGATACATGTAACCTCTTAGTTGACTTTCATCTGCCTGTTTTGTTGATTTTACATAGATTGTTGACTCTTCAATCACTAGTTATATGTCCATTTTTGCTTGATAGTACAGTGAGGTTCTGGTCCATAATATGCAATTCTTTCTTCATTGCTACTGCATGGTTGGATGGACCGATTGCACTAATACTGAACAGTTGGTTCAGTCCCCATTCAGTCAGCATGCCTAAATCATTAATCTGTTGCGGAACAACATTCTGTTTATATCAAGCTCTATCTGAAATTTATAGAGGTGTATTGATCTCAAATATGTTATGCTTTTTATTGCAGATTTATGATTTTTGTGCTGGAGAAATTCCTGCAAGGCAGAAATTGCGAAATCCCTTGAATTTAGTTATATAAGACATGATTGACAAGCTTTAAGGGCGTATTGGTCTGCTTAAAATTATTATTAGTGCTTTAAGCTTTTCCAAACACACAATGTTACTGGCATCTTGCGGTATTAGGTTGAGCTCCATGGTGGAAAGATGGCAGTCCTCATTGATAAAAAAATATTTTAGTTTCTGAGTACAATCTGGCAAAGTTGAAGCTGTATATTCAGATGCTTTTTTTGACAACTTACAGAGCAGAAATAAACTTTTAGTTCTTCAATAAAAAGGAGAAGGATATGTTAGAAATATGTCGGGATTTAAGATTGTGTTATCCATATTTTCCATGAGTATGCATGCAGTTGAGTGCATTAAGAGAAAATAAGAAAATAAATTGATAATAATGAGGTTCAAGTGATCTTATATATAAGTTTAGTATGATTTCATGTTATAAAAAAGATCAACTGAGACTCAGCAGATAAATAACTTGGTTCAAAATGTAAAGGATTGAAACACTTTTATGAAAAAAGATATTATATTTAGAATTAGATCCTAAACTGAGTAAAAATTTCAATATATGCAGGATGTTTATCAGCAATGATGGAAACAATCTTACAGCTTGTAGTTTACTTCAAGGCTGCTAGTAGGTTATGGAGTACATAAAAATACTATCTCTTGTCATCATGGCATATGATATTTGACTTCATATGCAACCAAAAGTAGGTGATGAATGTTTTGTCCTTTTGTCTTTTTTTTTTAATTATTATTACTAAACAGGCATTGTATTCATGTTATTCTGCTGGAAGGCAATTTATCTGCATATCCTTTTCTATTTCGTCATTGTATTTTACTTTCCTGTAGCAGCATCAACTTTGTAGACTGAGTATCAAATTTGCTCATTCTAAAGGATGCTATTGCACTATTTCAGGTTAGAAACTTGATAATCGAAGGTGCAAAGCTTCATGAATAATGGAAATGAATTTGGGGCGTGTTAATGCCACTAATGGAGCTGACATAATATGATATAGGCATTTGGCGGTCTGTCTGGAAGCTATCTCATTCTTAGATGGCAAGTGCTGTAGTTTTTTTCATCTTCAATGTGCAAAACTATGCTGCAGGTGTGCGTACATTGGTGTTGGCTGGTTGGAGTAGCCTACTCTCTTCTTCAACGCCCTGATTTTAAGTAACGGATTTTTTTTTTTTAAAAGACAATCCAAATATGCAAAAAAAATTATGACAAAGCCATGTTGATTAGGTGGTATGAATGATTAATTGGAAATTATGCATTGCATGAATAGACTATAGCTGGAAGTGATCATGATGTTAATTCAGAGATCTGTTTGAATTTGTCAATCAGATTTAGGTGTTTCGCCGTGTCTGCCAGATGCCTGAACTCATCCTGAGTCAATGATTGTAGCATGCCCTCAACAAGATAAATGTACCCATCTCAACTTGTTGAAGTTTCAGATATACTTGCTTGTAGTAAGCCAAGAGCAGGTCTAATCTCTAGTAGGACTTTTTTTTTTTCGATCTATCATAGCATATGGAGAGATAGATTCACCATGAGCAATTTTAGCTGTATTACGAATTTGAAAAAAAAATGTTTACATAGGGGTAAGTGTTAGTAACTTTATTCACTAATTTGAGTATCTTGCTCTCATGTGGCGCGTGCATTCATAAGGTTACTGCCTTAACTGCAGCCTTCGCCCTATCAAGCATCATCAGGTCAATATATGTTTATTTTTTTTATTGGAAGTCTTTTCCCTTTTGCTGGATTTTTTTGGTCATGCAACCCGACTGCAACCTAGTCCTCATACTTCCGTCCAAGAGAGCTACGCCTTCCTCTTGCAATGGAATGTATGGTCCAGCTCCAACGAAGGAGAACCGAGCGATCCGGAGCTTTCCAACGTCGCCACGGACTGTCTCCCATTCCTACACCGTGTTGCAAGCCTATCGGAAAGAACTATAAGCTGGTGTTGCGAGATGACTGCAACCTGGTGGATCCATGGGTTCGGAGTGGAATCGAATAAGCTATCCATGGCTTACTACCGTGCATTTAGTTATATCTTAAGCTGCTTTATCTTCTTATTATTGTTAGGTTCTTGTCTGATGCTGTGCAACATTAAGATGCCATGGTTGTAGTCTGGTACATCATATGATCTCTCATTGCATCGCGACTGTTACCTTGCATATTAATGTAGCCTTCACTGTTCAAACATTTTGGTCCTGGAAAGCTTATCTTGAAAATTGTCACTTCATCTTAACAGGAGAGAAAGCATAAGGTCAGTTATCAACTAGGTGCCAGGTTCTTTTTTTGTTTCTTAGCCTTAGCATGTTAATAATCATCAATATGTTTAGATAAATTAGTAGGAGAATTATTACACAGTTTTGAAATAGTAGCAGTGCCAATGGGCGGCCGCAATGTAATTATGACAATCATGAGAAGAGAGGGACCAAGCAGCGTCTTGGCTTGGCCTAGATTGTCTCAATGGAACGGTTGTTATTTGGGCTATGTTTTTTTAGTTAGATTGCATCACATTATAAGATATTAACATATTAAAACAATCATATTTGATGTCGTTGTTATTGATTTTCTATCTATGGGCTGCTAGAGATCTGCCAGAGCACGGACCACATTAACATATTAAAACAATCATAGTTGATGTCGTTGTTATTGATTGTCTATCTATGGGCTGCTAGAGATCTGCCGGAGCACGGACCACCTCTTAAAATGGCAACTTTAAAGGGACATATGCATAGCTAGGCTTTTGTTGGGCCTTGGTCAGCCAGACTATGTTCAGCCCATTCCAGATCCTAAAATTTGGCAGCCCACAACCTGCTCTTGTTATGGACCAGTCAAAGCCCAATTCAAATGCAAGTCAATACTGGGAAAGCACATATAATGGCCATCATTGGTTAATCTTACTGTTTGTATGCCGTCTTTTTTTTTTTTTTTGCTAAACCGGGAGATTCATACAATATATGTGCAGATGTATCCAATAAATAAAATCGGAAAAAAACATATCACGGAGCTCCCAAGGCAGCTTTCCATCCCTTGTATGTATGTCTTTGCTGCATAGTGTTTATGCCTTTGTATGTGCCAACCCTCCACCCACCATTTGGATGGATTCTTAAAAATGGTAAGTAATGAGGTCCTGGACGGTCAGTTTTACATTGTAATCCATTATTAAATCTTGTATTCTAAACCCATGATATATGCACCGTTTGGATTAGAGTTTTGCTTGATGATATTGGCATATAATCCTCACTTCAGAGTGGAGTGCCAACTGCAGTAACCGATGTTTTGTCTGGTAAAACCTAAAACCCAAAATGGAACCCAGGACCTGTTTGAGAGGATGCAAACCAACTGGACCATGTCCTGTTGGCGAAACCAACTACTCATGGTGATGGCTCTTTTTGGAGCTTTTTATAGATTTCAGCCGGCCGGGCATGATTGTTCATCTTCGAACCCTTTTACTAAATGGGCCATGGACTCATGGAGAAAAACCATCCTGGGTTTAGCTTGTTTTCTTGGATAGTTCAAGGAATATAACAATTATTTCCTAGCAAACTCACAAGTCGCAAGATGAGCCGGCTAAAACTAGTGATTTACTAGCTGTGCTGCGATGATGGCATTCAGCGTGAGAAACTAGGTGTGGCTTCCTAGGATTTCTTTTCGAACTCAATGGTCACATCGATGTGTCGTTTTGTTATAGCTGGCTTACACCAAGACGTGCCCATGCATGCAGAACTGATGAAAAGGCTCGACGGCCTTGGCAAATGGCAGAAGACCCTCTCGCTATATATATATATATATAGTGTGACCACGTTTTTTCGGCAGCCCATAAACCCACCCAACCAAGAGCTAGCAATGGCAATTCCATCCTCAACCAAACCCTCCAGGAGGCAAATCTTGACTTCTGTCTTCTACACGTTCGATCAAAATCTTATCCGAAAAGGAAATTTTCAATTTGACCATCCCATTTCAGAGCCTAAATGATAAAATTTCGGCCTGATTTGGCCCAAAATTGTAGATCTCTACAAAATATCCAATTTCAAAAAAAAAAAATGATTTTTTCAATTAGACATCGCATGACCAAATTATAGCCTTTGGAAGTTTAGCTGCAAGTTGGCTTCACGATGCGGCGGGTCTTGCTCTTAAACACTATCCAATCCCGCTCGTAGTGTTCAAAATGATCCAAATCGAGTTTGATGTTCTCCAGAATACTCGTAATGGCCAAAATATTCTACATCGAGTTTGGTTATTTTCTTAGATATGCGTAATGGCCAAAATAATCCACATCGACTTTGGCAATCCTTCTGAGTATTTGTAGTGGTTATAGTGCTTCGCATCTAGTCCGGTGATCCTTCTGGATCATGGGACTAAGTTATTGGCCCGACTGTTACACCCTTTTAGATTTCATTAGGCTTTAGGTTTAATTTCATATATGTGGATTAGGTCCACCAAGCAAGTGTTGCTATTACGGATAAAAAGAAGAAAGAAGAGGGAAAATCAAGGGATAAACTACTTAATTATCACGCCAAAAAGGAAAGCTGGTCCCCAAACAATGAGAAGCGGCAGGGCGTTCAACGTGGGAAACTAGGGATAGCTGCCGGCGTGCATGGTAGCTGGCGTGCCTGCATAATATTTCTCTTCGGGCTCATCGGTGTCGTCTAGTTGCTTCCCATTCAAATTTCAACGCTAGCTAGGCTGGGCGACACCGGGACCCATGTCCATTGCCAAGACGTCTAATTAACGACATTGGCCAAAGGCCCTCCCCTCTCGCCCAATATCTATATAATGACCACGTATCAAGAGCGGCGAGAGCAAAAGCAAGACAATCAACCAATAGCAATGGCAATAATCCCATCCTCGATCCGCAAACTTTCTCTCCTCCTCGTCGTCCTTTCATCGACCGTCTCACTCCTCCCACGGCCATCCACAGCCAACGACAGCAATGTCCTTCTCACCGGCGATGTTCTCCCCACCAACGGCCAGCTTTCCAACGGGGACGCCACATTCGTCATGCAAGGTGACTGCAACCTGGTATTGTACAACAAGCGCCGTGGCTTCCAATCCAACACCCATGGCAATGGCGACAATTGCACGCTAACCCTCAACGCCCTCGGCCAATTGGTCATCAAGGGCGCCAGCGGCTCCGCCTTCTGGAGCTCCACCCTCCGCGGCAACTACACGAGAGGAAACTACGCCGCCGTCCTCCGACCCGACGGTGAAGTAGCCATCTATGGCCCTGCCGTTTGGTCCACGCCCAACTTCGGATTCAGCACCGCGCGGGGTGCTGTTTCTACTCGGGCGATGGAGGTTCCGATGGCGAACAACGTGCTGTTCTCGTCCCAGGTTCTCTACGACGACGCCCAGCTCACGACGAGGGATTACATCTTCACCATGAGTGAGAGCTGCAATCTGGCCCTGGTTAAGAGGTCCAGAGGCATCATCTGGCAGAGTGGAACGATTGATGGAGGCGAGTACTGCTTCCTCAGGCTTGACCACCGCGGGCAGCTGGCCGTTGTAGACGACGAGTACAAGACGGTGTGGCGCAGCCAACCAGCATCCAAGGATGGAGACTATGTGCTTGTGGTCCAGATCAATGGACAAGCCGTCGTCTATGGACCCGTCGTCTGGTCGACTGCCTACGGCTACTGATCTATGAGCATAAGTTAAAGTTGCTCGTTGCATGGATGTGTCTCGTCTTTGTTTGTCTGTTTGTTTGTGAGGTATCTCATGTTTGACGAATAATAAATTCTGGCTGGCTGCTGCCACCGGCCTGTACGAGCTTTATTTCCAAGGAGTTTCCAGCATGAACAAAACTAGCACCAAAGCAATTTTTTCTTTAATTATAAAATCTGGAATCAGATAGACAATATAAATTTTAGCATTAAGTCAAACTTTTGAATCTCTCCCTATGCCTTCGCCAAGATCTCTTCCTGAACTCCTAAAGTTTCTCCTCTCCATTGAGATCTCAACCCATCTCAAGACTGGCCACCACCAAAACGACCAAGAACTTGAACTATAAATTCTTGAATGTTGGCAAAATCTCAAAATTACTTGGTGAGGTTGTTAACTCCAGGAATTGAAGCATGACTGGTTACCTAGCTACTAGTCATGAGATCCAAATATTAACAAAAGTCAGGAGGGATGTTAATTTATTTCATATTTGAAATACCTCAAGATCGTATACAGTGTCCATGTAGACATGTGACTACCATGTCAACGGACCAGGTTTGGCCACATCCTTATCAAAACATGAAAAACACCTATTAGATCCAAACACAAACCAAACCTAAATAAAACAATATACATATACCGAACACTCGAAAAGATTGCATATGTGTATAAAAAAAACCAAAAAAAAACAAAGAAAAGATTGCATATCGGATCGTAATAAGGTATCTAACAAGTTTTCATATTATGCTCTTTAAGTTACTTGTAATTTTTTTTGATGCATCCAAAATGTTGTCTCATGAACTATGAACCATAAATAAAGAAATAATGATATAAGAAAAAGTAGTTTGTAACCCAAGAGTCCCTTTTTCTTGATACAAAACAGAATAGCTATGTTTGATTTTAAGCAATGAAAAAATAGTCCGCTATAGAAATTTGGTGGAAAAAGGTGGGTTACAGATTGAAATTTTTTCTACTTTATTTTCTTCTATGACTAAAAGCAAATAAATGTTACTTGGTGCATGTATGCCTGAACGCATGCATCCAAACACACACGCACGCACACGCATATATATATATATATATATATATATATATATATATAGTGTGTGTGTGTGTGTGTGTGTGTGTGTGTGTGTGTGTGTGTGTAGGGTCGTGTTTTGGAATTTTGAATGAGTCCATCATAATCTACACTTGGCCTAATAGAAGTTCAAATCATATTTCAAGACTGAGCCCAAACCTAATTACTTATTGCGTGACTTGCGTCTATTTCTAAATCAAACCACATGGTCCAAGTTAGTTTTGAATCATGGTTACTAGCCTCCTTCAACACATCTCCATATGGCATAATTAAGTCAAGATCAGATGAGATGTAAGGATTAATTTCTTACTTTGATGAGAAGCACACACCCTTGCCGTGCAGCATACTTTGTCAATCAAAAAAATCTATCACCATCACTACTTGATCACCATTTGATGGTGACATGCCAATACTAATTAGATTTTTCTCTTAAAAAATTTAATTATATTATGATTTCAGATTTCTAGTAGAAAAGAAAAAACTGCTAAAAAAGATATCATGGTAATACATATGGACTTTATTTGGATAAAATAAGAAGAGATGTTTGTGAAGCAAAACACGAAGATGGAAAATAGTACATTAAATGAAAAAAATTAATTATGAGATATCGGCCGTTGTTAAAAGAAGATATAACAGAGGACCTTCCAAGCTATAATAATGGTCTGTATAGCTCTCCAAGCCCTCTAAACTCCATTCATCTATCTGCAAAGATCTCGAAGCAGCCATTGCATGATCCAACGGTGGATTCATGTGAAGGAATGTAAATCCTTCTTTCACGCCAAAGATAAAACCCCTATCCGGTGATGATGAGGTGTTGTTGGGTTGTCAAATGGAAGCACAATTGTGAATTGGGGTTTAGCTAGCAATTCTCGCCCATATATCAAGCCTTTTACTTATTCCCATTAATTTACTAACAGATGGAAGGTAAAACTTAGTTTGATTTCTAATACTCTTTTTCTCTCTCTATCTCTATCTTATGTAAATATGGACGAAGTAAGACCGATAGATAGACTCTCTGGATCAAATTGGGATTATCCAATCGGAGAGAAGAAAGATTTTCTTCAACCCATTCAACTTGAATCCCTAAAAAAAAAATAAAAGAAGATATAAAATTATCGAAAGTAGGACTTTTAGTCCTTTTTTTTCTCTCATTGATCCTTAAAAAATTGAGGTGCAAAACCTCTATTATAATATGAGGTCCGTCCTAACATAATTTGGGTCAGATTTCTCTTTCACTCGTAATGGGACTCTTTTTTCTTAAACAGATATCTCTAGTAGAAAAAAAGCTAAAAATCTCGAGGATGTAAATCCTAATTTCTACATCAACTCTGTTTTCTATTGCTTCATTAAATTCTTATCGGATAGAGGGCTACACTCGATCAAAGTCTTATCCCGAAAAAAAAACTTTCGATTTGACCAGTCTATTTCTGCTAGAATTACGGCTCTGTTCTGTCTCTCTTGCAATTTTTTCTAGTTTCTGACTTTATGAGCTACACCCACAATCGTTGTGTGTGAGTCACCGATGTACAAAAAAAAAAAAAAAGGTCGACAGGCTTAATGTCCAGTCCTAATTAGGGACCATCTAAGAGTTCAAGCATGGTGAAAATATTTAAGATCTAATTGGCATACATATGACCTAGGTACACCAAGCACGTGTTGCCATTACACGTAAAAAAAAGAAAGAAGAGAGAAAATCAAGGGATAAACTACTTATCACGCCAAAAGGGAAAGCTGGTTCCCAAACAATGCGAAGCGGCAGGGCGTTCAACGTGGGAAACTAGGGATAGCTGCCGGCGTGCATGGTAGCTGGCGTGCCTGCATAATATTTCTCTTCGGGCTCATCGGTGTCGTATACTTGCTTCGCCTTCAACGCTAGCTAGGCTGGGCGACACCGGGACCCATGTCCATTGCCAAGACGTCTAATTAACGACATTGGCCAAAGGCCCTCCCCTCTCGCCCAATATCTATATAATGACCACGTATCAAGAGCGGCGAGAGCAAAAGCAAGACAATCAACCAATAGCAATGGAAATAATCCCATCCTCGATCCACCAACTTTCTCTCCTCCTCCTCGTCCTTTCATCGACCGTCTCACTCCTCGCACGGCCATCCACAGCCAACGACAGCAATGTCCTTCTCACCGGCGATGTTCTCCCCACCAACGGCCAGCTTTCCAACGGCGACGCCACATTCGTCATGCAAGGCGACTGCAACCTGGTCTTGTACAACAAGCGCCGTGGCTTCCAATCCAACACCCATGGCAATGGCGACAATTGCACGCTAGCACTCAACGACCTCGGCCAATTGGTCATCAAGGGCGCCAGCGGCTCCGCCGTCTGGAGCTCCACCCCCCGCGGCAACTACACGAGAGGAAAGTACGCCGCCGTCCTCCGACCCGACGGTGAAGTAGCCATCTATGGCCCTGCCGTTTGGTCCACGCCCAACTTCGGATTCAGCGCCGCGCGGGGTGCTGTTTCTACTCGGGCGATGGAGGTTCCGATGGCGAACAACGTGCTGTTCTCGTCCCAGGTTCTCTACGACGACGCCCAGCTCACGACGAGGGATTACATCTTCACCATGAGTGAGAACTGCAATCTGGCCCTGGTTAAGAGGTCCAGAGGCATCATCTGGCAGAGTGGAACGATTGATGGAGGCGAGTACTGCTTCCTCAGGCTTGACCACCGAGGGCAGCTGGCCGTTGTAGACGACGAGTACAAGACGGTGTGGCGCAGCCAGCCAGCATCCAAGGATGGAGACTATGTGCTTGTGGTCCAGATCAATGGACAAGCCGTCGTCTATGGACCCGTCGTCTGGTCGACAGCTGCCTACGGCCACTGATCTATGAGCATAAGTTAAAGTTGCTCGTTGCACGGATGTGTCTCGTCTTTGTTTGTTTGTTTGTTTGTGAGGTATCTCATGTTTGACGATTAATAAATTTTGGCTTGCTGCTGCCACCAGCCTGTACGAGCTTTATTTCCAAGGAGTTTCCAGCATGAACAAAACAGGCACCAAAGCAATTTTTTCTTTAATTATAAAATCTGGAAATCAATATCTATCTGAACATGATAGACAATATAAATTTTACCATCAAGTCAAACTTCTGAATCTCGCCCTATGTCTTAACCAAAATCTCTTCCTCAACTCCTAAAGTTTCTCCTCTCGATTGAGATCTCAATCCATCTCAAGATTGGCCACCACGAAAATGACCAACAACTTGAACTATAAATTCTTGAATGTTGGCAAAATCTCAAAATTACTTGGTAAGATTGTTAACTCCAGCAATGGAAGCGTGATTGGTTACCTATTAGTCATGAGAACCAAATATTGAAGCAAGTCAGGAGGGATGCTTATTTCATATTTGAAATACCTTGAGATGGTACGTATATAATGTCCATGTAGACAACTGACTAGTATGTCGATGGACCGGGTTTGGCTACATCCTTATCCAAACTCGAAATACACATATTAGTCAGGAGGGATTTCATATTATGCTTTTAAGTTACTTGTAAATTTATTTGATGCATCCAGAATGTTGTCTCGTGCACTATGAACTATAAATAAAGAAATAATGATATAAGTAAAAGTAGTATGTAATCCAAGAGTCCCTTTTTCTTAATACAAAATAGAATAACTATGTTTGATTTTAAGCAACGAAAAAATAGTCCACTATAGAAATTTGGTGGAAAAAAGTGAGTTGCTTGTGCTCGTATTGAAGGTGTCGCCAATCGAGATACGATCTTAGTGAATTGGGCTATCTTTTTCTCTAGTTGTGTGAAACGTTCCATTATCTCATTATCCGTCGAGATAGAAGTAACATGTATACTCGTCTTTATCCTTGAGTGTACTTCAAGTATGGATAGTCCTTCTCGTAACTACTTGTACTACTCGTGCATCTGGACAATGCACTAAAGCTCCCATAAATGTAGAGGACCGAGGCTTTGATGCCAACTTGATCTGATCAAATCAAGTTGGAATTTTACAAGGTAAGAGCATTGCTCTAGTACCAACTTGATCTGATTAGGGATAAGAAAGATTATCTTCGACCCGCTTAACTCGAATCTCTCAAAAAAAATCTAGAAGAAGATGGAAGAATCTCGAAAGTATAGCTTTTAGTCCCCTTTTGTTTTATTGATCCTTAGAAAAAAATAAGATACATAGCTTCTATTTATAATATGAGGTTCATCCTAACATAATTTAGATCGGATTTCTCTTCCTAATCCTAGTAGGACTCTTTTTTCTTAAATAGACATCTCTAGTAAAAAAAAGCTAAAAATTTCAAGGAGGTAGATCTTGACTTCTATATTAACTCTGTCTTATGTCACTCCGAGGAATTCTTATCGGATAGAGAGCTACGCTTGGACAAAGTCTTACGTAAAAAGAAAATTTTGGATTTAAGCAGCCCGTTTTGGGGCCTAAACGATAGTATTTGGCCCTATTTGGCCCAAAGTTGTAGATCCCAAAAATATACCCAATTTCAAAAAATATCATTTCAATTGGGCATTGTATGACCAAATAATTGCTTTCGAAAGTTTGGCTGCGACTTGACTTCATGATGTGGCAGATATTTCTCTTGAACACTGTCCAACCCCGCTCATAATAGTTAAAGTGATCCACATCGAGTTTGGTGTCCTCGTAAATACTCGTAGTGGCCAAAGTATTCCACACTGAGTTTGGTAATCTCTTTGGATACTCATAATGGCCAAAGCGATCTACATCGACTTTTGTGATCCTCCTAAATACTCGTAGTGGTCATAGTAGCCCACATCGAGTCCGATGATCCTTTTGGATCATGGAACAAAATTATTGACCCAACTGTTACAACCTTTTAGATTTCATTGAGCTTTAGGTTTAACTTTATTCAATCCCAACCAACTAAAAGGTCTGAGTCCTAATTAGGGGCTCAATGTCCGGTCCTAGTTAGGGACCAACTACGAGTTCAAGTACAGTGACATTATTTAAGATATAATTGGGCTATATGACATGAAATTATTAGGTGCACGTAAAAAGAAGAAAGAAGAGGGAAAATCAAGGGATAAACTAATTATCACGCCAAAAGGGAAAGCTGGCTCCCAAACAATGAGAAGCTGCAGAGCATTCAACGTGGGAAACTAGGGTGGCTGCCGGCGAGCCTGAATAGTATTTCTCATCGGGCTCATCGGTGTCGTCTAGGTGTCGTCTAGTTGCTTCGCTTTCAACGCCAGCCAGGCTGGGCGACACCGGCCGGGAACCTTGTCCCTTGGCAAGACGGCTAAGGACATTGGCCAAAGGCCCTCCCCTCTTGCTCTATCTATATAATGATCACGTATCAAGAGCGGTGAGAGCAAAAGCAAGACACTCAACCAATAGCAATGGCAATAATTCCATCCTCGATCCGCCAACTTTCTCTCCTCCTCCTCGTCCTTTCATCGACCGTCTCACTCCTCGCACCGCCATCCACAGCCAACGACAGCAATGTCCTTCTCACCGGCGATGTTCTCCCCACCAACGGCCAGCTTTCCAACGGCGACGCCACATTCGTCATGCAGGGCGACTGCAACTTAGTATTGTACAACAAGGGCCGCGGCTTCCAGTCCGGCACGTCCGGCCTCGGTGATGCATGCACGCTAACTCTCGACGACCTCGGCCAATTCGTCATCATGGTCGCCAGCGGCTCCGCCGTCTGGAGCTCCACGCTCCGCGGCAACTACACGAGAGAAAAGTACGCCTCGCCCCGCGGCAACTACACGAGAGGAAAGTACGCCGCCGTCCTCCGACCCGACGGTGAAGTAGCCATCTATGGCCCTGCCGTTTGGTCCACGCCCAACTTCGGATTCAGCACCGCGCGGGGTGCTGTTTCTACTCAGGCGATGGAGGTTCCGATGGCGAACAACGTGCTGTTCTCGTCCCAGGTTCTCTACGACGACGCCCAGCTCACGACGAGGGATTACATCTTCACCATGAGGGAGAGTTGCAATCTGGCCCTGGTTAAGAGGTCCAAAGGCATCATCTGGCAGACTGGAACGGTGGATGGAGGCGAGAACTGCTTCCTTAGGCTTGACCACCGTGGGCAGCTGGCCGTTGTAGACGACGAGTACGATACGGTGTGGCGCAGCCAGCCCGCATCCAAGGATGGAGACTATGTGCTTGTGGTCCAGATCAATGGACAAGCCGTCGTCTATGGACCCGTCGTCTGGTCGACAGCTTCCTACGCCTACTGATCTATGAGGACATGTTAAAGTTTCTCGTTGCTCGCTGCTTGGATGTGTCTCACGTTGGTTTGTTTCTTTGTTTGCTTTCTTGTTTGCGTGAGGTGTCTCGTGTTTCATGATGAACAATAAATTTTGGCTTCAGCCTGTACTGGACTTTATTTCGAAGGATTTGTTGAAGTTAATGACGAGTCGTCGGGGTTAATTCGGTGCTCAACACGCGTACCACTAGTAGACGCAATGAAGATTTCTTAGAAGTTTTTTTTATAGCTAAGCAGAACTAATAAAAGTTTTTACCTTAGCACCATGTCCTAAAAAATTCGAACATTCCTATCTAGCCTACTGTGCTAAGCCAGATAGGCTATCCAGATCCTTTACTCCATATGGGTGGGCCTCCAAGAGGACTCCCTCAAGAAGGACAGGATGTTCTCTATCGACATCCATCTCCGAAGCAAGCCGGAATAAATCGAAGCACACTCCTAAATCTGGATAGCCCACTTACAGTCGAAGAGCACATGAAAGATAGACTCCTCCGTCTCCTGACGCGCCCCACAACTTAGGAGAATATTGCTGACTCCTCGCTGCGCCAGTACCTCTCTAGGTGGCAGGCACCTCCAAACAACTTTCCATATAAACAAAACTGCCCGATGGTTAATGCGCATCCGCTAAATCTAACCCCAACAACCGATTTCGTTAAATCACCCTCCAACTCAAAAAGAAATGAGTTGGGATCCCCTCCACTTCACCCTTTTGGCCTGTTTTAAATTAGGGCCGCCCCTAATTCGAGAGACGGCCAGTGATCAAGCGCTCCGCGTGGCATGCGAGGTGCGTGTTTCCGTGCCCGCATGAGATCCGCATGATCACCGTCTATGCCATGATTTTAAAACAGGCCCTCTTCGGTTCATAAATAATCGACCACTCAGAAGGAACGTGCACCGCCGATGTAAGACCCTTGCCGTCTTTGTTGATATAAATGGATTTTGTTACATAATTACAACAGCCAGCAGCTACCTAGCATTTAATTAGCACCTACTCTTCAATTAAGAGATCTCAAGCTCGAACCAATGCAATGGTGGTCAACCACCATATTCTAAAATATGAGGAGCCAATTACAATATGTACTTCAAAAAGAAAAATAAAATTTTCAGCCATATGGCATAAAAAAGATTGGTGTTACAAGCATGAATGCAGGGAAGCATTTCTCCATATATTATAACATATCAAAATCAATCACCAAAATTAGCCATCACCAAAATTAGGAGGGGCAGTCGGGTCAGATCAAACTAGGTATGGATTAGGTCTGATGCAAGATAAATCAAAAATCACTCAATCGAAATATGATTTATTTATTAAATAAGTCAAAAATTCGAATCTGAACCTAACCATTTTATCAAACTAGTAACCTAACCCGACTTACAAAAGATTGAATCAAGTTAAACGATTAAGTATTGCCTCCGCTGGCCAAAATGACCAAGATCTTGAACTCTAAACGTTCGAATGCTGGCAAAATCTCAAAAATTACTTCATAAGATTGTTAACTCCAGCAATTGAAGCATGATAAACTACCTATTAGTCATTAGATTCAAATATTGAACCAAGTCAGTAGGGAAGTTTATTTGATATTTGAAATACCTTGAGATAGTATACAGTAGGGATGTTAGGGGACCAGGTTTGGTTTATGTTAAGTTACATCCTTATCCAACTTAAAATATATGTATTAGCTTCAAGCTTAGGCTAAACCTAAATAAAACTCTATGCACATATTGAACATTAGACTCGTAAGGATTGCATATCAGATAGTAATCAAGTATCTAACAAGTTTCTTATTATACTTTTAAGTTATTTTTAAATTTATTTGATGCATCCAAAATATTGTCTCATTAATTGAGAACCATAAAAAAAGAAATGATGATATAGGAAAATGGCAAAAATTAAGTTGTATTCAAACCAAGGGTCCCTTTTTCTTTAAAAAAAAAGAGATAATTATATTTGATTTCAAATAGTGAAATCATAGTCCACTACAGAAAATTAGTGGAAAAAGATGGGTTACAATCTCATATACCATCTACTTCATTTTCTTCTATGACTAAAAGCAAAAAAAAATATTACATGATACATGTGTATGCACCCATGCATTTGTGCATCTATACATTACATAAATTGCACACATACATATACATATGTGCATACGCATATACAAACATATATACATATACATATACATATACATATACATATACACATACATACATACATGCATACATACATATCTATCTATATATATACACGCATATATACGGTGTATTGTGTGTAGGGTCGTGTTTTCGATTTTTAAATATGAGTCTATCGAAGTCTGTACTCAACCTTATAATTTTTTTTTTTGGTAGAAATCTTGTAAAAGTTCAAATCATATTTTTAGGCCAAACCCAAATCTAATTAGCTATTTGGTATGTTTCTATTTCAAACCATATGTTCCAAATTAGTTCTGAATTAGGTCTACAAGATTCTGGCCTCCTTTACCACATCTCCAACGGCCTAATTAGATCAAGGTAAGATGACATATAAGGACTTCTTACTCGATGATGAGATACACATTCTTATCATTGGCCACATACGATGTCAACCAAAAAAAACTCTATCACCATTGCTACTTAATCACCGCTTGATGGTGACAAGCCAATGCTAATTAAATTTACCTTTTAAATTTTTTTAAAATATATTATATTTTCTAGTCGATGGAATTTTGTTGAACTTTGTTAAAAAAAATTTTGCTAAGAAAAGATATCTTAGAAATATATATGGACTCTATTTAAATTCGAAGAGACATCTGTGAAGCAAAACGCCAAGATGAAACATAACACATTAAATGAAAAGGTTAATTATGAGATATCAGCCGTTTGTTAAAAGGAGATATAACGGGGGACCTTCCAAGCTACGACAACGGTTGTTAATTTAATCCAAATTAAACTTGCCGGCCGAATGAGTCTTAAAATTTGAAAAAGAGGGATAACATGTCGTGTTCCGCCGCACCAACAGCACAAACTCGCTACCTACCGTTCACTTCCCAAAGGGGGGTTCTATATACACCCCCCCTATTGCTCAGGACACCCCCCAAAAATTAAAAAAAAATTAAATACTCTCTACACCCCCCCATTTGCTAAGGACACCCCTAAAAAATTAAAAATTCCTAAATTACCCCCCACCCTTCCCACCCCCTCACCTAAATTGCTCTCTACACCCCCCAAACCCCCCCCACCCCGCTCTTCCCCTCCAAAACACCTCGCCAACGCCCAAAACCCCCCCGTTCCCCCTTCTCCCTCTCGTCGCCGGCATTCTCCCGATCTCCGACCACCTCGCCGGCTTCTTCCGGAACCACCTCGCTGGCTTCTCCCGAAATTTTTTTTTTTCACGGTTCGTGCTCCGTTCGGCACTGGATCGCCGAACAAAAAGCTTCTGTTCGGCTGAACAGTGCCGGACAGAAGCCTTCTGTTCGGCACTGTGCAGCCGAACAGATCTGTTCGGTTGAGGGTTGCCGAACAGAAGGCTTCTGTTCGGCACTGTTCAGCCGAACAGAAGGCTTCTGTTCGGCACTGTTCAGCCGAACAGAAGCCTTTTGTTCGGCGATCCAGTGCCGAACGGAGCACGAACCGTGAAAAAAAAAAAATTTCGAAACAAGGTGGAACACGTACCTTTGCGGCCGATTCTTCGTCCCAAATCACTAGTTGCTTGTCCATGCTTCGAATGGGGCTTAAATCTCCTTCAAAGATCGCCTAAACGATGTAAATGGATCGAGGGGTTTAAGGGGGGTTTGAGGGGGGTTTTTTTTTTTTCTTTTCAAAACGAAACGGAGGAGGAGGAAGGGGGGTGTATGAGAAAATTTCAAGGGCAATATGGTAATTACACTAAAGGTTAGTTTGGGTATTTTCTTTTGGTTTTTGGGGGATGTCCTGAGCAATAGGGGGGGTGTATATAGAACTACCCCTTCCCAAATCCAGCACCATCACGAGATGAGAAAAAGACCCAATGGGATCTCCGCAACGCATGTCAAAACTTGACTGTTAGTAGTTCCGGCGGGACAAAATTAAAAAAAAAAAAAATCCAAACGCCATTTGAAAACAGTAGCCGAGTCCCCACCGTTGCTGGGTTCCATTCCTTCCCTCTTTTGCTCCCCGCTCGAATTATTTCTACTTTCCCCTCGATTTTTTTTTTTTTTGGAGATAAAATAATCGATAAAGGGAGAAAATTTGAATCAGAGGTACTCCATGATCTCATTACCGGGGTTTTGATTTTTATCTCTCCGTGTTTCTTAGTAGGATTTTGATCTCTCTCTCTCTCTCTCCTCGCCGTCGAATTAGGGCATTGTTTTTTTCTCTGTGGAAATAGTTAGGGCATTGCTTTGATCTTTGAGTTTTTGAATCGGGTATTCTTTGTGTTTTTTAATCGGGCGAGGCTTCGATCGCTGATCCGATCGGAAGATGAGCTTCGCGGATTCGTCGGCATCACTGCTGACCACGTGCGGAGGGGACACTGTCAAGATTTTCGATGTTACGGTGGATTCGGGCGATCCGTGCGTGCTGAGCTACACTCCCTCCCCTGGATTCCAAGTGAACTCCGTCAGATGGAACCACACCAGTAAACCCATTCCATCTCTTTGCTCTATTTTTCTGATCTTCTATTCCTTTTTATTTTTGGGACAAAAAATTCTTCTTCTTCTTTTTTTCAATGGATAAGTTAGTTTTGCTTGCAATTTTGTGAGAGAATTCTAATATTTGGTTTCACTAGTTTTATAAAACTAGAGTTTCTTGGTTATGATGTTTGAGATGTGCTTGTTGGGCCACTTGTAATTATAACTACTGCACGAGATTAAATGCTATCACGTGATTTAATTTATTAGGGAGAAGTTGTGGAATTACAAATTTATTGTTTTATACTCCTAAGAAACTGAAGCAATATGAGTGATTTAGGACATTTTTTTAACTGGAAATGGAAAAAATAAGGAAAAGAGGATAGAATGGAGCTCATAATAATGAGGCACACTCATAGGCTCATAGTTGTATGATAGTCAGAAAACCTAATTCAGTTATTTAATAGGAACGCCGTCGAGAATCCTTCTTTTCCATCAATTCCTTCTACGGTAGCCTTTTCTCTATATATGGAATCTATTTAAGTTTTTTGCATAGCTATTATCCAATTTACAAAAAAGTTATACTGCTTTTAAACAAGAAGAAAGAACTTAATTTCCACTTACATGATACATGCTTCGTTGATACTTCATGTGATAGCAAACATGCATCTTACCTCATTGTGGTTTCTTTATATATCCGTAGAAGCAGTGACGTTTAAGTAATTCTAAACATGCTTTACCTTTTTTAACTTTAATTTCTTCCATTTAAATTGCATCATCCTCGTTAAGGTTGATTTGATTAAATCTATATGTTTTAGTTTGCCCTCTGTCATCTTAGCTCATATATACATTTTTTTCTGCCATGCTTTTTCGTTTCTCTTTTTTCTTTAATTTTTAACTATTAGTGTTTTTTGCTGCAGGGATTCATCTAATTTTCCAGTTCAAATATACTGTCATTTTTCCCTTTTCGAATCCCGTTTTAGATGGATTTTTCTTTTTTGGTTTTCAATTTTTGAAAACTTGCTTAATTAGAACCGGCACAACACAACATAGCTAATTTATGTTTGTTGAGTATCTAATGGATACTACACATATTGGTTAATATTTTATTCTCCTTGAACTTGGCCGACCAGATAATATTAGGTTCTTGACTGCTGCTTGTTTTCTGATATTACCTTTGTATGGCCTTTCTGAACCAAAGTGTTACTCTGTTCTGAGATGTGTCTGTGGTAGGGTTGTCATTGGCAGGGCACAAATCCTTAATTTAATATATTGTGATACTGTAGAAGACAATAAAACACCTTTGAGATGTATGCATTTGATCTGAGTTATGAGAATATTTTCATCTTAGTTTTATTTATTTTTGCTGCAGATCTAGTGGTTGCCAGTGCTGGGGATGATAGGAAGATCTCCCTATGGCATAAAAACGGTCAAAGTGTGGGAGTCATACCCCTTCGTGGGAGTGTTGTTGGTGATGATATAGAAGTAACTTCCTAATTGTATATATTCTTTCAGTGTTTACACGATAAATGGGTTTTTGATTCCCTGAACATCTTAGACTTAACATGTTTGCTGTTAAATTGGTTCATCTTGTTGGTTTGTGCATTTGAATTTTTGCATTGGTGCAATTTCTGTAAGTTCATATTCTGTGCAAGTATACTTGCTTTACAAATTATGTTACTTAGGCACTGCAATATTGGTCGAGTATCTGGATTACAGGGTAGGTTGGGTGAAGCAGTTAGCATATATGGCATTGCAATGTGCTTCTGTAAGATGAGATGGAGATATCTAAACTTGGTCATGGGTGATAGCAATCTATACCTTCTTAAAATTTGATTGAAGTCTTAATAATTTGATTGAAGTCTTAATATTGCTTTTAAAAAAATGTAATTTGATACTATCTTGAACTAATGATATCTTTATCCAGGAAGGTTTTTAGGTCTTGTAGACGTTTTCCCTGTAGTAACTGGAAGTTAAACTTTGTAGTACTCAATTCATTTTGTTCCTTTGTTCTGGGTACTAACAAACATAGAATTATTTTAACAATAAGATGTAACTATAGAGAGGGTGAACAAGTTATCCAGGTCCTCTTATCATAGTGATAAGGTGGACCAGCAAATGGAAAAGAAAAGAAATGACAAAAAGCAAAAAAATGCAACAGAAAACCCCCACATTCCACATTACTTGTACTTCTAAGTGTGGTATATGGGTTCAAATATGTGTTTAAGATATTTTTCTTGGGTTACAATTCCACTAAAGTTTGTGTTTTTGGTTAATTACTCATGCCCACATTTTTATTATGCAGGATATTGCAAGCATGTATGGTTGATATGTGTACAAAGACACATTAGAAACCATTCCAAGTGCCATTTTTCAATCTAAGCCATTCCCAACATTTCTTGTTTGTTTGAGGGGATACTAATAGCATTTGCATGTCAAACAATGTGTTATTGTCATGTATCTGGCTTTAGTTCTGCTGCTTGAGCATTAATGTTACTTCTTACCTATTCTGGAGCCACTAGATATGCCAACATAAAACTAGAACAATAGAATGTCAAAAGTCAAATAAACTCAATTCAACTAAGCCGTAATCCCAAACTAGTTGGGGTCGGCTTATCTCATCTTAACTTAGGCCTTAATCCCAAACTAGTTGGGACACTCAACTCAACTCAGCCTTAATCCCAAACTTGTTGGGGTCGGCTCAACTCAACTCAGCTCAAGTAAGCCTTAATCCCAAACTGATTGGGTCAAAACATAGGTGGAGGTGTCAAAAGTCAAGTATTATGAGAAAAATAAGATGGCATATGAAAGAATTAAGAAGAATAGAAAAGCTAATACTATTTCTTTTTTAGAGAGCAGGAGGAGCAGATGCAGTGGTATACCTTATTTAATTGGGTGAAGGCAGAGATCAAACCTAGGTCTCTAGTATTGACAGTTATTTACCAACTCTGCCATCAGCAGCTTGAAAAAGCTAATAATAGTTAAATAGTTGTAATGAGCAAAGTAGTTTGTCTGGTTATTTCAACTAAGATAGCATTCATTATAACATGTATATATTCACAGGTTCGCATGCAGATTTGGTTATGCATTTGCTGATGTGTCTATTAGCTCATGAAATGACCAATAATTGAGATATATTTCGGGTATGAGAGTAGCTACTGCTAGCGCCGATAGTACCGAAGGAACTGATACCAGTAGATGTCTACATTTGCCATACCAGTAGCACTTCTTTTTTGATAGGCATTATTTCATTATAGCACTACCTTCTTGGGATTATTTTTTATGCTAGATGGTACTAATGGGTTGTTGCATCTGATAAATTTTTATCTTGCTTCATTTCAAGATGCAGATAATTATTTATTTGTCATGAAGGATGGATTTTTCTAAATGTCAACTTCCATTTTCAGTTTGTCCAGCATTTAAGAAGTCAAACATGCACATATATTTGTCACACTGTTGAATTGTTACAGAATTTGCAACCTGATACTGTTATTTAATCAGAGACAAAACAAAGTTTCATATACATAAAACGATATTTAACAATTGTTCATAACCAAATTCTTAACCAAAAGGCTGTGGCCATAAAATTGGTCTGATGCCATGTTGGGTATCACGTAAACCTTCATGCATAATTTTACCAAACACCATCACTTATTTGGATCATGTTTTGAGACCACAATTTCTCCAAGCATTCTCTGAAAATCTTTTTCCTTCATTTGCAGGAGGCTATAGTTTCTATCAGCTTTAGCAACAAAGGTTCTAGATATCTTTGTTCTGGCGGAAGTGGTCGTATTGTCAGAGTATGGGATTTACAAAGAAAACGCTGCATCAAATGGTTGAGTGGTCATACTGATACCATCACTGGTGTCCTGTACAACTGCAAAGATGAGCATTTGGCATCCATCAGTGCGAAGGGGGAACTTATTCTCCACAATCTTGCTTCTGGAGCACGGGCTGCTGAACTCAAGGATCCAAATGGGCAGGTTGTTTGGTTTTCTTTTCTTTTTAAACTGATTTTGTTTGTACATCATCTTATTGCCATTCATGTAAAGATGTTTTACAAACTGTTTCTGAATCTGATATTTCATTCGGTTGATGCTCTAAGACCAGGTATTAAGAGTGCTTGATTATTCTCGACTCAGTCGGCACATTTTGGCGACAGCAGGTGATGATGGATCTGTACATATGTGGGATATAACTGGCCGCAGTCCAAAGGTATGGAAAATATTGCTGAATCTCGCTGCATATATAAAAATGAAAATGAGATTCTTCTGGGTTACTTGCTCGTTTAGAATTGTGTGATGACAGTTTTTCCTATTACTGCTGGTGATAGCAGCTAGTTGTTGTAGTTTTTTTATCCTATGTGCGTAACAATGCTCCAGAACTGTATAAAAATTTTAAATGCTTCCACTGTTTGACGCAAGGTTCACTGTGCTGTTACCTTACTACGGTATGCTTGGTATGGTACGATACAGCCCCATACCAATACAGGCTGGGAGACCCTTCTATCACTCCCAACCATGGTACCACCAGAAATCTGGTGGCACAAATTGGTACAATAAAATTAGAAGGGACTAGTGGGCTGCGCCATACCAAACCTTAGTACCATGCAATACCTTACCAATATAGTACAGTACGCCCATTTGGGGTGGTAGAGGTTTGTCTTGGAAACCATGGTTTGATGCTCCTGTAACTTGCTTCTAAGTCATGACAGGATATTTTCTCCCAGATTGTTTGGATGGTCTGGGTGTTCAGGAAGGCTGATAATTTAGGGTGATTTTGGAGGTTTTACTTTTCACATTAATGATTTTGGAGGCTGATAATTTAGGCTGATAATTTAATGATGCTCCTATAATTCTATAAATACATGTGATGTGTAGGCATTTAAAACCTTTTGAAAACTGTGAACTCAAAATCAATAGACGGAGTGTCTTTAAAGTCTATTATTCTTTTTCCCCTCATGTTAAGGCTTCCTTTCACTGCCTTTTCCCAAGCAATTCAATCTTCTGGCATATTGAAGTTTAAATGCCCATGGATTTTGAAGGAAGGAAACACAGATGTCTATGTCTTCCAACATATTGAAGTTTAAATGTCTATGAGTCTTCAGTTTTTCATCCTCTTTGTGCTATAAAATTTCTAAAGATATAGACAAACTACTATAATTAAATCTCCATCTGCACCCTATTTATTGGTTAGTGAATTTGTTGCTGAAAGTCATTGTGCTTCCAGTTACTTCATGTTGTTTTGATGCTTGGTTGCTTCATGTTTAGATGAGGGATTTAGCTCACTACTTTCACTGGACACAGATTTCTTGGCTGAAGCAGCATTCTGCTCCAACAACTGGTGTTTGCTTCTCCCCATCAAGTGACAAGGTTTCATCTTTTGCTTAATTGTGTATCACTGCCTTAGCTGAATAGTGTCTATGATAATAAGTTAATGCATTTGGTCAAGATGTTAACTTTTTTACTATTTTGTCATTAATTCTTTTTGTAAGTTTCTTCTATTTTTATAGATATGATATATAGTTGATACCTCTTGACATTGTTCTTACCTTCTTATAGATAATTGCTAGTGTTGGTCTAGATAAAAAGTTGTATACATATGATTCTGGGACAAGAAGGCCCACATCATGCACTCACTATGAGGCACCTTTCTCCTCGCTGGCATATCATGATGATGGCAATATACTGGCTGCTGGAACAAACAGTGGACGTGTAGTATTCTATGATGTTCGGGGAAAACCTCAACCTTTTACCGTTCTTCGTGCATATAATAGTTCTGAGGTATTAATCTTTTCTAAATATGCTATAAGACAGAAGATCCCTAAAACTGGGATTAGTTTCTTCATTTCTTGATCGCACCTGCCTATTGATTCTTGACCAGGTCTCTATACATATGTGGTATTTTTTTGTTAATGGAATAAAAAATGATGTATAATATTTTATACTCCTGTGCAAGTTATTAGTATCTTCACCATGAATTTGTCCATTGATGCAATGGTAAAATAAATAATCAAATGAATAGTATCTTCTGGTAGCAAGCCTCTTATGTGTGTGTGACCATTCCATTATCTTTCAGATTCATAATTCTGACTCCACAACCTTGAAGCAAAGAAGATATTGATTTTTCAGAATTACTGAGTAATCCTCTCTGTATCTAGATTTGCTAGCATCTATAATGGGAGAATACGTTGCACTTCAGAACAATAAATCAAAGCAAGCTAGTTATACCCTCCTTTGCTTTCGCTAGAATGTCTGTCCAGTGGATTTGACAAAAACAGAATTCATTTCAACCGTGGGCAATCCTTATAAATGCGACTATGTTCCAATCCATTGATTTCACTGTACCTATTTTAGTAATCCTGAAGATTAAGTGCTTATGCTTGTTAGAAGAATCATGACTCCTGGAGACAGCCAAGGAAACAAAACTTTGCATGATAGTAAATTAGTTTCTGGGTTAATATAAATAAAATAAAATCATCTTTAACGTGCCACAGTGAAATTTATAGCCTTTTTTTCTTTAAAAAAAAAGGAGTGAGTTTCTTCTACTGTGGCAAACCATTTTTTTCGGTAATGATGTCTTTGCTGGGTTTTTTCTGTTGCCATTCAAATCTGACCACTACCTATTGTATGTGAAATAGCTCTTATGCATATGTGGTTAGTTACCACAACCACACATTATTCACGGTTTCTGTATTTAGCAGTACTTTCTTGATGGTGTTACTTTCTGATAACATATGTGATTGCTTTCTGAGTATTAGTAATCCTTATATTAAAACATAATGAAATGGACTTCTTGTAATTTTGTCTGCACATACATATCTTATTGTTGGAGCTATATCCTTTTTTATTTATTTAGTTTTGTTTTTCATCTTCTTATCAGGCAGTCGCAAGTTTGTGTTGGCAAAGATCAAAGCCTGCTATTGTAAATGAAAATAGTTGTACTGCTGAAATTGCTCTTCTTGGAGGTACCACTGAAGATTCTGTTCTTATGCCAGATCCCCGGCCTTCTTTGGCAGCATTGAGTTTCCCTTCTGCAACGGTGCCTAGCTTTCGCTCTTCTTGGACAACAAGCACTAGTGGGTCAATATCAACTACGCCAGCAGTAGAGGAAACTCCACAGTGGAGTCGATTTTGGACAGGTGGATCTTTGGCAGTGCCACAGGCACCTCGGTCTAGTTATAACTTAAAGGATGATGATATGGATGTATTTTCTCCGCTTGTGGATGTTCAGCCAATCACACCTTCTCTTGGCAATTGGTGGGATGACCATGACAAAGCAAAAAAAAGTTACGCGCCCATTGATGAGAAATTTGCAGTGTTTCCTTCCTCTGTTAGGAGATTTCCCTATAGTGAAGGCAGCACTGACTCTCATCCAATCTCAGATTGGAGGTCAAGTTCTATATCCAAACAGGTTTAATACTTGATTCTTGCTCTTTTCATATTGCCGTCAGTATGTAAAAAGAGTAGTTGTAGGTATGAAGTGAATGTTATCTCTATCTAGCATGATTGTGACTGCAACCTGTTGGCACTGTGGATGATCCATAGCTAGAAAACACAGCAAACAACTGCAACTATTTGACCGTTTCATTTGAAGAGGCTTGCAATTTTTGGCAAGAGCTCATCTAAGGTTCTATTATATGAAGGGCACTCATTGGTTGACATGATTTCAGTTATGCTCCTCATGAGATGACTCCAGTTAATGAATTTATTTCTGCATCGTTGTTTTTTAGCAGCATGTATAAATTTTGTCGCATATGAGACATCATTAGAATGTAAGGTAACAAAGCAGTAGCATGGCTGTATTCGGCTATCTTATTCTTTCTGTAGACCCTATGCCATATGGTTCTACGGTATAACTCAGTGAGCCTAGGGAAAATTTTTAACTAAAAAATGATTTGATGTGATTTCAATTATGCTCCTTAGAGGTGGGCATTGGGCCGGGCCACCCATGGCCCGGCATGGTCCGCTTGCTACAGTAACGGGCCGTGCTAGGCACCGCTCATAAAAGGGGGCCGGGCTGGGTTAAGGATTTCTGGCCCGCAGGCCAAGCCCGGCATGGCCCATAAGGGCCTGGGCTGGCACGATTCGTGGGCCAAGTACGGCACGGCCCGCGGGCCCAATTTTTTTATAGGACTCCAATTTTTTCCCCAAAATACCCCTCAAATTAGCCGTTTTATGCCTGTTGGGATGGGCAAAATGGGTAAAAAGCCACAAATAGCCGTTATGGGCCACCCATAATGGCTATTTTTTTTTGGACAGACGGGCCGTGCCAGGCACGGCCCGTTTCGTGCCGGGCACAGCCCGTGCCGGGCCCGGCATGGCCCGCCACCCCACGGGCCTAGGGCCATGCCGGGCTTAGCCTATAGGTTAAGCGGGCCGTGCCAGGCACGGCCCGTTTAGTAACAGGCCGAGCCAGGCACGACCCGTTTGGTCTGTGGCCCGGTGGGCCTGTGCCGGGCCCGACACGGCCCGATGCCCATCTCTAAATTGCTCCTCATGAGATGACTCTAATTGATGAATTTATTTCTGCATCTTTCTTTTTTTAGTAGCATATGAGACTATTAAGAATGTAAGGTGAGAAAGCAGTAGCATTGCTCTATTTGGCTGTCTTATTCTTTCTGGAGACTTTATGACATATCATTCTATTGTATAATTCAGTAGCCTATGGAAAATTTTTAAGTAAAATTTGATCATCAACATTGCAGGACAGTGCTACTGTTACATTATTGGCCGTCACACCAGTTGCCTCTTCAAGGAGTGAAACATCATCTCTCTTTCCAATTCCTTCTGTCTCTCCAACTCCTGAAGCATTGTCGGACAAATTAACTCATCATCACCAGCCAACTTCACTGTCACGCTTCGTGCCTTCTGTATCATTAGCCACTGGGTCCATATTTGCAGGCTTGCAAGATTCATCTTCATCCATTAGTCACTCCACCAAGAACTCTCTGAACAATTCTATCACAAATTCTATAAACCTGCAGAACAAACTTACCTTAGACAATACAAATTCTTCTGAAATCCTGGAATCCTCGTCTGCTTGCCATCTTAGCTCTGTCTCCACATCGTTAGGGACTAAGACAATAGCATCATCATCATCATTTAATCTCGAGTTGCCAGGAACACTGCTATCAACTTTCTCTCTGAGGTCTTCTACATATGCTGAGAGAATAAGCACCACCTCTTCCTTTAGTGAGGGAATAGCTTCAGCAGTGGGTTCACCAAAATCAAAGAAAACAGGAGCAGAAACAAGAGAAGAGTTGTTAAATAGCCTGCTATCAAGGCAAGAAGCATCAACTACCTGTGGGACAGGGAGCCTTCCAGCAATCAATGTAATCAGACATGCATGCACATACACACACATGCAATGCACACTCATACACCTCTATGAATTTGCATGAGAAGTTGAAGTTTGTGCATAATTTTTGTTGTAACAGGGAGTGCCATCTCAATCTATGCGAAGATTAGGTCAGCCAACAGATCAACAAGGAACTTCATTTTCACTTCAGTTAGTCCAGCGCACTCTTGAAGAGAGTTTGGGATCTGTGCAGCAGTCCATCCATGAGGATGTGCGGAATCTTCATATCGAGCTGCTAAGACAATTCCATATGCAGGAGGTAGATCATATTGATTTATTTTTAACTTTCATGTAAACATCTGTATCTGAGCACTGTTTAGAATTTCTTTGCACAAGTATGCGTTTCTTTTTTCTTTTAAAAAATGCATTGAATTTTCAGCCATAGGCTTTTAGACTAGCTAGGATGGCAGAGACTCCTTTCTCAAATATATGCCAAATTGATTTTAGAAAGCTGATACCTTTCTGATTCATATTTCAACATGAGATACAAATATCTAGTATTATGAAAAGAGCACAATGGAATATGCTACGAGAATCCTGGAAATTTTTGATGTGCTGTTTGAATTTAAGTGGGAGATATAACCCTCTGCATTCCTATCAACATAAACATAAAGAGCAAGTGTTATTTCATCAAGTTGGCTCAGTTATACAGATCATAGTATCATACTTCTGCATTGGTTGCTATGCAGGGTCCAGCCCTCCAAAATGGAAACCTCAATACCTGAAATTGTCTTCCTATGTGCCACACCCTTCGAAATCCTTCCCCCACTTCTCTCTCCAACTTCCCGATGCTTCTACCCCCCAAAATCAAATAAATATTTACAGTTGATGCCATATTTTATTATGATCGGTTGGTTTTATCATAACTACAACCATTATCTATTTACTGTATCAGAATCCATATAGTACTTATTACATTTACACGATATCCAAGCGAGTGATTTCTTACATAGATGCTTTGACATCCTAATTTCTACGGGGCCTACAGTTTTTTGCTTCCATCAAAGCAGTTTGGTCCTCTATTTTGACCCAAAATCTGTACGTAACACTCTTTCTTGCCAAGGCTGTATATGGCTTGTGGGGCACATGGCTCTGATCATCTTAAACAATACTTCTCACAGTTAAACCTATGCAAATTTTACTTTTATTTCCTCTAGCGTATTGATCTACCTTGTTTCATCTAGATTGCCAATCTTTTGTTCATGCTCTTTTGTTGTTATTCATAATTTCAATATACTTTCTTATTTATAATTAATGATCCATACAGTGAAGCTGTTTTTCTAATCATATTTGTTATATTTATCATTAAACCATAGCGGCAACCTTTATAATGATGATAATCCTGTACCGTCTTCTCTTAAACAGTGTTTCTCATATTTTTTTGTTGATGATAGATAGAAATGTTGGGTGTGCTGACCTCAATCTTAGAAAAGCAAGATGAGTTGATGAAGGAAATACAGTCACTACGGAGGGAAAACCAGCAGCTCCGCCAGCTACTCTGAAGTGTCAATAGGGATTTCAATGAAATTATAATCTTTTTTTCTGGGTGTTTTCTGCTTTCAGAATGATCAAGATTTGCGATGTGCATATAGTTCACAATAATTGGATTACTACTTAGGAGCTGATCAATGTGTAAGCAGGGCTAGAACTAAAGGATTCTCTGAAATAATAGTATATTTTGGCTATGCTGATGTTTTGGGTTATACCTATGAGGGGTAAAAGTAGAGACGATAATTGAGTGGATCTAGATGCGATTTTGTCATCAGAAATTGTATATAGCCATTATAGGTTTCTGTTTTTTCCTTTTAATATATGGAGATAGTTGTATGTACACAGGTGTACAACAAGATCTGATTGTGAAGCAAGGGATTGATCATTTTTGGGGATTTTTTCTCGATTCTTTGAATTCCTTGCCGTTTGATCTCTGTTCCTTGTTGCTAGAACAGTGTATTGACACTGACTGCATTCTGCAATTATGAGCATTTTCGTAGAAAACTGTAAAGTTCTGGCTGCAGGTTTTCTCGTGTATAATATGGGAATGCTTGGTGCATTGAGCGGATCTTGATGACTTGGAACCCGTAATTGGCTTCCGTCGGCTACAAGCAACTGTGTAGGAGCTTCAGCAATAGCTGAATCTTCTAATCCTTGGTACTTGGGAAAAATACAGGAACCCTTTCAATGATCACCTAATCAACAAATATTTGTATTTTGTATTTTGTCACCGAAAAAAATAAAGCAAACACTTGTATTTCACTTCTTTCCTGCTCTTGAGATGTCCGGGTTCTTAGTATTTCATAACTTAATAGAATATCCGGAGCAAAACACAACTTTCTGCCATTGAGTGAGAAAACAGATTGGTACAAATCATACGAGATCTGCCTAGCCACTTCAAGACCAAGCAGATAATAGAAAACAGATTGGTACATGAAAACAATAAATGCAGCACATGAAATCCTACACTGATTCTAAATATGCGAGTATTATAATTCGTAACAATATGACGTTTTCTTCTTGAATAAATAAAATGAGCAAAAAACCATGTTGGCAATGCTAACAAGTAACAAATGAGTGATGTGTTCGCGAATGTCAACTTAGAAAAGGAACCTTTTTATCGTCATAGCTGTTGGGCTGATTGAAGTGGCAACGACTAATGATACCTACATAAGCAACCACCTTAGCTTCGGCACTCTAAACCAGTGCACCCTATTGCAAGCCCCAGAACAATCCCCTGCGACCAACCCCATAGAAAATGGTGCCTTCTGTCGCTGACATTACCGCAGTTGCACCACCTTTCCTCACTCTCACCTCTCTCCATTCACCACTCTCAATTATTGCCCTCAGAGTCATGATGCTTACACATTTGCTTGTTACTCATTAATTCAAAACTTGCTAGGTCAACTACCATCACTAACATCCACCTTTCCTCGCTCCCACCTCTCTACGCCAACCAACTCACCATCATGACCCTTGCCTACTTGCTTGTCAATCATGAGCTACTCTTTCTATATCCTCAACTACCATCATTAACTCTTATATAGAGCAAGGCAAAAAGAAAAGTGGGGAGAGAGTAAAGTAATTCTAGCCGGTAGGAAAAATAAGAATTAGATACCTTGGTAGTCCATGCTGTAAACGATGAGTGCTCACCCCCCAAAATTAAAAAGAGAAAAAGAAAAGAAGAGTAATATGCCAGCAATCTGAAATCTTAGGCCAATCAAACATCAAGACAAAATTGTTTAGCTTATTTCGAAATTTGAAACAAAAACTTGACATTCTTAAGATTTTGAACACGTATAACATCAAATCCTCAAAATAAGGTTGTCCACTTGTCCTGACTCCTGAGTACAAAAAGATGTACAGCGTAAGCATAAAATATAAAATGCACATGATATATATATTATGATAGGATACATATGCAGAAATCATTATGTAGTTTTTTATTCACTCGGAGCTTCTACACTGAAGGAATTAATTTTCTTTCTAATCTGTTGTGCTGTGATAAAGCAAGTGCATGTCTTATTTGATATAATTTCTACAATTACTGCACACACAAATTAGGAAACTCTTGCCATTGTGAAAAATCACCTCTACAACAAATCCAATAACACTTGTCTCACCAGCTCCTGTAAGTCCTGCTCCATCATTTAGCCCTATCAAGGGTCACATTCTTTATTCATCATGTTTCACAAAATTTTAATTTGACAAAATCAAAGCAAAATATGTTAAAATATATAAATTCAATAAAAAAAAATTACATCATATGAAAGAGATGATTGAGGCTTAATAAAGTGGAAGATTCTTGTGGGTGTAGACCACCTCTTTATCTCCATCCACCACTTGCCCGCTTCCTCTTAGAATCCTACATGTCATGAAGATAACATAGTTCAGTAAGTTAGAACACATGCATAAGGATATTCATGGTATGAACAGTATTGGACAAAATATATACTACAAAAAAGAGGGAATCTCCATATAGAAGGTGGCTCCTAGGGCTAAGCGATAGGAATCTCAAGAACAAGCATGAACAAGAGCTCTCATGCAAATTATCAATAATAATACTTCCATGAGAACAGAATGACAAAGACCTTCTAACATTCTCAGCCAAAAACCTCCCTTCAATTTTCTGGCAACCAATTTCATTATGCATGGCTGTGACTTGCATACTTTAATTTCTTCTCCACTTTTCTTCCTCACTCTATGTTTTTATCAATTACTTATTCTATTTTCTTTCAGCTTGTTATATTAAAAACCAACACTCTCCAATGAATGCTCATGTTGCCTATCAGAACCAGAAGAAACCACGAACAGCAGAATAATCGCAAGATGCTAGAAAAAGTAACATCATCTGGCATGTACCATCGGGTGGTTAGAAGTCCTTCAACACCAACAGGGCCTCGAGCATGTATCCTACTTGTACTTATACCAACCTTCATAAGCCATGAACACTATTTAATATAAGGCAATAAATTAGGTGACTAAAACATTTGGAACAAGTTGTTCAAAGAAATCATACCTCAGCACCAAGACCAAAACGAGCCCCATCACAAAATCGGGTGCTTGCATTGTGAAAAACAGCTGCACTGTTGGGAATGCAGGAGGGGGAAAATCATATACGTGTATTATAAACTTAATTTGACACGAAACTTGGTGCTTTTTTTGCAAATAATCACAAAAGAATGTTTAAATAGAATCGGTGCCAAACTGAAAAATGTAAATAATGGTAATGTTAGTGTAACTTAGTGACCAAATTAGGCATAATATTTTGACAGGTAATTAATCCAAACAATATCATGAATATACCCAGCTACAACAAAACATATACATGGACAGATAAGACTGCTCCCAAAAATCCAAATTTATCACATAACAAACAAGATATAACTCTTCATCAAGAATTAACATTGTTCAGGCAAAAGAAAATGTAAAATGCAGTGCTTTTAGAAAGTAAAAAGTATAAGAAAAGGGAAGATTTTTTTTTTTTTTGCAACTTTGGTAAAGGGGGAGACTTATTTTCTTATAAGAAATCTCACTCTCTCTCTAACTCTCTCTCCCCCTCACACACAGATTAACATCCAAAAGGAGTGAATGGGAGGCATACTAAGAGACTCAACTTATAAATATATGAGAAAAAAAGTTAAATTTAGAAAGGAATATGCTGTTCCACCATAAACCTCAGAAATGTGCATCTAACATGCTTAATTAAATAGTTGGAAAAAGCATTTTATAAATGCAAAGATTTGAAAAGTCTTCAATAAAGATATTATGATATGAACTACTTGAAAATGAGCACACCACTTTAACTCGTATGGATGTCAACAATTTTGTTGTCCCCAACCTAACTAGATAAAACTTCTGAAACTATGATGTCTTATTCCAATCACTCTGCCTGCTCAAGAGACCCGCAGCTGAATGTCAACACATTATAGCAAATCCACCTTCAAAACAAGAAACTGCAGAAACCAACACTAGGAAATTTGTGGTCAAATTAATATTCAGGGGGATGAGATATCCTGCAAACACCCAGATGCTACCTTCACCTCCATGCCCACCCTTTCAACATGCACTTCTTGTCTGACCAATAGATAACATATCGATGATATTTAATTTTTATTTTTGATTTTTTTTCCTGACGAGTTCTGGTTGGTGTATGCAGGATTTGAGGCTTGAGTTCTACACCCCAGCCATGCTTGGGCATATTCCAAAGCTGGTTAATTGGCACCAAAGAGCTCGATGCAAGCACAAGAATATTTATCAAACATGACAACTGCCTCCCCTAGGAAAAATAAGAGAAAAAAATTTCTAAAACTAAGTTGTATATATATCCTTTTCAGATAAAAAACTTTTAAGCTAAACAACAAGTGCGATCCTAATAGTTTGGATTTCCCACGTCTAAAAAATCAAGATTGGTCCAATTAGTTGGACTGGAGTCCAACCTAATAAGAGTTGGCTAAAAGCCTAAAATTGTAAAAGAGGTAAACCCAAATAATAACATAGAAATGAACCAAAATGTCTGGATAAGATGATCCGTGGCATTTCAAAAAAATGGGATTTTGCACATCTCAAGATTTGAAGCTACCATATGACATGTACAAGCAACCAACCAGTGCAGCCTTATGTCGTGGTGAGTGGTGTGCATGTGTATGATGGCATAAAACCAGTGCTTTTAAACTGTTGGTCTGGCTTAGCCATTTTGATTGCCAGGTCACAGCTAACATTTCAATCAAAGGTGGACCACACTCATATTTGATTCCATCGCCTTTTTGTGATGCACTTAGTTATCCCCATACAGAAGGCATGAGATGGAAACTTAGTTTGTACAGCCTAATTTGGGATCGGGTACAGCAATCAGCCCTGCAGATAATTCAAGCCAATGACCTGGGTGGTTTGAATGCATTTTGCAGAACGTCAGGGTTGGACCCAACCTGCAATAGGTGGCTGTGGCAGTTCGTCCAGGTTAACTTTTTTAACCCACCCAGGTTCTAGCACACTGTATAGAACACAAAACAACTACAAACACACTATATCACAACATTATTCAACTAGGCTGACTGATTAGCTAAAAAACCAGTTTGGACTGAACAGAGCACATATTAAATCTTTCAGTGTTCAGATCTAGAAGATTAAGGATCATCACAGAAGCCCACTCATTTGCTCCTATCCATGGTTATGTACCCCAACATAGAGAGATTTTCAAGAAAAAAAATTCACTATTCCCATTTAAGTCTTCTTTAGTCATCTCTACTCTCTTTGGTCTTTTTGCCTAAATTGCTTGCGTTCCAAACCAGATCATACCGACTCGTCAAAATGGGTCTGACCAAGTCCAGCGACTACTTAAGTATGATCTGCTAATGAGTACATTGAGAGGGAAAAACTAGATACGCCTATTGCTAATCTACAGAATTTTAATATAAGGGCACCGTGAATCCATTTTGGATTCCATAATTGAAAAGCAATGCTTCATAAGTCTCTTTCAATATCATTAGAGAGTGACAAGCAAATATCCAATTATTTATCTGCAGTAGTTAATGAGTCAATAATGTGTAATAGTTGGAACAAAATTTAACTAGAAGATGATTCAAATAAGCAAGATGAAATATTTTCTTTTTTAAATACAGCAATGCATTAAAATGTTAAGTGAAGCACTGAAAGGGGATGCATACAACAAAGGAACGGATACAACTTAATACACCAAATGAAGAGGTGATCAGTTGTCATACCTGTCAACTTGATGAAGAAAAGTCTCTGCAACATCAAGATTCTTTGCAACTATACAATCAGTATGTGCACTGGAGAATACCAAGGCACCAGAACAATAATTTTTCACTATATCTCATATTTAAGAGGCATTTGCATAACTCTAAATGGTAAATACTGAATACTACCCTATGTCTTGGAGATGGCAATGAAAACTAAATGGAAACACACCCCTGCCCAAACTAAGGAACATAGGTGCTGCAGAGATGCTAAAACATACCTTCCATGGCGATGTATATGGTCAATTGCAGCATGTACATCATCGACGATTTCAATAGTGCAAGCCATCGAGTTATATTCATGATGAAATGAATGTGCCCGTGGAATATTGAATTCGATGCTTGCTCTAGGTCCTCCATAAAGAGTAACCCCTGCAATAAGAGATGGACAACAAGAAATAATAAGTAAACAAGTGTCTTTTTATTTTGTTGGTCGGTTGGTTCACTATGGATTTTTCTTTTTCCTCTCTTTTTTTTTGTGTGGGGGGCTGTTGGTGGGAGTTTGGGGATGACATGGATTGCAATAAGTTTCTAACCTAGAGACAGAGTTCAAGGAATTTTTTTATATGACTCTGGTTTTTATAACACGGATTAATAATCTTAAATATCCAACATGTGCAGATTTCTTTCAAGCAATATTTTCCTTTCGCTCCCCAAAGGATGTCCCAGACACAACTTGGTTTTCTGGTAGAGTAGGTTACTAAAAACGTCCATTCCTGACCATGATCTAGAAGGATTAATGATGCAAAAATCCAGTTACACGATGGTACATCATATCAGAACATAAATATCAGAATAAATTTAGTAGTTTGCGAATTCTCTTAAGAAGTGTAATTACAGTCTGCTTTTTGGATAGGTGCTTTCTGGTTTTACTTATCCTTCTAAAAAGCACTCTACGGAATCAATAAACAGAAGAGGTGGTATGATTACCGATTTCATATTTCCCATTTGATGCAACTCCCAAGTCATAAATTCAAAGTGACAAACTTTGTAGTTTTAGCAAGAGTTGTAATAAAATAGCAAAAGGTCTGGGTAATATAACCAACTAAAATACTCATATGATCTTGTGCATTTTTTATCAGAGAAAGGTCATGCTGTGCAGCAGGTAAATTCTTGAACCAGGCTAAATTATTCGAAGTGTTCTTTATGGAGGACAGACAATAATATTTAAGTAGCATACCTTTCTCAATCTGGAGGAAAATGTCAAGTACAACCCTCTATCCATTATTTTATATAAGCAATGGAATAAACCCAGGCAACAGCTGAAAAGTATTAAGTAAATGAAACTATCCGGGCATATCAGATCTTCATGACATCAAAAGAAGATAGTTAATGAGTTTCCAAGGGAATCATTGTCTGGGTGATGCCAATATTTTCTGGAATAGTCTCAGAAGAGTTCGTACATTGTTAATCGACCTCTTCCCATTACAAATTATATAAATGAACCATGGTGATGCAGAAACTTATAAATCCATAAATTAACCATAGAAATTCAGAAACAAATTACTCGAAGTCTGAGTGATAACTAATCTGACCGGAAGCATATTGTATAGAACATTTTTTTGGTAAAAGATCCTTCACACGTTTGGTAAGAAAACTCAAATCAAACAGGCAAGTACTTCAAAGGAATCACACGTTTGATGCATAATACCAGACAACCACATATCAATGTTTCAGACTGAGAAATAATGACACATAAACTTATATTTAAATTAATAAACATGCAAAGAATCAAGACAATGACTTCAAAATAATGCCATAGAAATGATAGGAAGTTTTTTTTCTTAATTTTGCTTTTCCCCTTGGTACTTTTAATATTCAAATATCCTATGAATGAATCTTATCCATTACATGTCAGAATTCAACTCTTGCACCTGACTATCCACGCATTGTAGCTTGCATCCCTTCTGCTAATAGTAAACGTTACTTGTAAATTGTAATTGTATAATGTATCTTAGCAGCTGTCTTTCTATCAAATACGATAGAACCATCTCATATTCTCTCTAATGCATATCAGGCATTTTTCCAATTAAAAAAACAGCAGAAGAACAACATGGTAAGTATATGTTAATCAATCAAAAAACTATCCCTCACAAATTCAGCCAAACATCAGTTGTATCATTTGAGGGTTACCATCATACCTTCATGTTTGAGTTCTACCATTAAATCATTTAGCACCTCACTATTCAAGAGATCCTTGTGTATGAGAAGTGTTTCCTGCAAACAGTAGAAAGGGATGCAACTTAAATTTAAAGGCAAATAAATTCATAAAATAGGTCTACATGTTATTGCAGATGACACAGTCTCGATTGATGTGAAGAGGAAGAGATTGGATATTAAATTGGAAATACGGAAGAATGTCCAAGGGGATAATGGCCTTATAGTCAATAGAGTGAAAACAAATTGGAGAGAGGTGCTCCTACGATTTACATTATCATGGCTCTGTCAAATAATCAAAGAAAAAATGGAGATTTAGATGAAAAATATAGATATTACATGACTGATACATGCCCTGGCAACTCGAGGGAAGATTTTACATTGTGGCAGTTAAGCTCGAGCTGTTATATGGTTCAAAATGTTGGACGATAAACAATGTTGTTGAAATTGACAATCTAGAGAGGGACTTGTGGAAAGGGAAAGCAAGGTAGATTAAGGATGGGTAAATTAAAAGAAACATAGAAGTGTATCAGTTGAGACAGTAATGCAAAACCCAATGATTTGGCATTGTCATTTGTGATAAAATTAGACAAGGCCCTAATAATTCAAAGTGTTCAAATCCAAGTTGAAATATCTAAAAAGGAGAGGAAGACATAAGCTAACAGGCAATTAAGTTGTAAAAAGGGATAGAAAGGCTTAGTAGAACTAGAAGTGGTCCTTAACAGGAACAATTGGCAAATGAAGAATAGCAAATCCAGCTCCAGCTAGTTGGGACAAAACATAATGGATTAACTTGCCTAGAGAAATAAATCTACAAGTATAAGAACAAAATAAGCTGCAATTATGATAAACAAAAATGGTTAGTCATAATACAAAGTGCACTAAGGAAAACATTAAACAGCAAATCCATCATCTTAAATAATGAAAAATAGAAATACCATAGCATTACAGGCTGCAGGATAATCTATCTTGGCGTCCAATACAATGCACTTTGCCATATCCATGTCAGCCGATTTGTCAATATAAACATGACAAATGCCATCTGGAGGGTAGAGACCAGAAGTAAACTTAACCTTCAATTTAAAATGCATCTTGCAATAGGATTCAAGCTATGGTTCCAACAATGCAATGCACTTCCAAAGTATATCAAGAATAATTATCTTACCAGCATGACCAAGAACGGGAATCTTAGTAGAATCCTTGATTTGTGCTACAAGCTTATTGCTACCTCTTGGAATGACGAGATCAATGACATCATCAAGCTGGAAAAATTGTAATTTCATAGTCGGGAAAAAAAAAATCAACCTTTCCAATAATATTAATATTTAGAAAGACATTCTTTTAAGGTCCTACACCTAAGACAAGCTTACCTTTAGCAAATCAGGAATCTCATCTCTTGATGTGACAAGCCCAATAAGCTTCTCGCCTACTGTATCTGGAATAGCTCCAGTAATAACCTAATACAAAAGACATCAGACAAACATTTTGCAACATAATGAGAAAAACATATAGATTTAAAAATGGAAATTCTCAAGTTAGTGTCGATATCAAAGAAGCAAACCTTATGCAAGATTGCATTAGATCTCATGGCTTCCTTTCCACCTTTCAGAAGAAGACCATTCCCGCTCCGAACTGCTAAAGATGCAATCTATAATGATCATGCCAAAAGCAAAATGGCAAATGAATGAGAATTATATCAACTGTACACAGAAATAAAAAATTCTGATGTACAAATTAAAATCTAAGATTAAGCAACATAAAACAGGTGGCAGACACACTAAAATTTCATATAAATTTAATAACAGGAGTTGTTAGTAAATAAAGCAATGAGTTACTTTCAAGAAACAAAATCTGTCACCATATAATATATGTAACCAAAAGGCTCATCATAAGAGTAGTATGATAGGCCGGAAAACTAGATAGTGGTGAGAGATTATCTAGTTCCCTCATAACTCCAAATAATGCTTCCTATGAGTACCGCTACCCAACAATCATATGGTATCTCATTTTTAATACCACCTTTACTTGACAACAAGTTGAGCCTTAGAATTACAGAACAGCCGAGTAATTGACATAAGGCACTGCTATGCGGATAAGCATAAGTGTGAAACGTGTTTCAGACTCTGCAACATGGATAAACATGAAAAGCCCAATGAACACATAGGAATAACAATCATTATGCTATTCTATAAACAATGAACTCTTGGTGTCAGCACAGTCAAGAACTCAACTTTATATTACTTCCCCACTGCCACATGATTACCTAAATATAAATCAAATATAAGATTGAATGATTATATGATAATCAGAATACTGGAAACATTGACAGATATGCCTAAAATTTGCAAAGTATCAGAAACAGGAACATACATCCAAATCCAAGAAAGATTCCTTGTTATAGAATATTAAAGATTCCTTGTTAAACATATTTTTTTCCATTTGTAGCACATCTATTTATCCATGCATTCCCTGTTCTCTCTTGAAAATCTGAAAGCCAATTTATATGATAGTTTCACCTTAAATTTGATATTTTTAACACAACAGGATTTACCATATTGGTTAATTTCATCTCTTGACCTTTTCACTAATCCAATATCCCAATTCTGCTTCCAGCATGAAGTTATATCAGCAGATGACTGGTGAACATTGTATAGCATGGTGTGGTGTTAATACCATGCAGAGACCAATGCATCTCATGAAGGTTTAAAGTGCCACCAAATGGATTGTCTTCAAATACTGCTCAAGCAATGCTAGATCTCATTACGTGACATACATAAGAGGTTTTAGATGAAGTATGGATGAGCATACACTAGAGATGCCTCTCACTTGTCTGATAATCTAGTTTATTTTCCATTTTCACTTCTTAATAAAGGCAAAAGTTTTGATACTAATGGAATGCGCTCACCAATAAAAAAAGCTCAAAAGATGCTCTTCATTATTTTCTGAAACCAGATACATTTATGAACATGACAGTCAGCAGTCAGCATGGTGATTTTGTTTCTTTGCTAAAGGGAAGAAGACAAAGATGAGCATGTACTGCAGAATGGTACTTGCTAAATCTTTAAGTAGACTCATTATAATTAGTCATTGCTGCATTGTAAGATATATCAAGTAGTATTACTTTACCAGCATGATTAAAAAAACTGAAAACAAAAACAAAAGTAGGAATAGAGTGTTCTTTTACCTGAACCAAGGCATCAGGTCGTGACTCAAAAACAATAAGGATAACACCCAGGGGGCTTGATGTCTTTTCTAAGACTAGCCCATCTGCAAGCTGAATGAATATTATGCCTCAGAATTGCAAGCAACATATGACCACAGCAAACAAATATATTATTCTATATGCATCAAATTGTATTAAAGCATTTACAAATTTAACAGGTAGACTTTCCCAAAAAAACATATTGAAGATTCATGTTACATAATCTTTCAATCAAAAATTGTGTCAAAAAAGTAGCAAAGGAAAAAATATTTTTCTTAGTGTAGATTCCTGACCTCTGTCCTTTTTAAGACATGGCCTATTGGGTCATCCATCTCTGCCAGTATACGGATGGACTTCGAAAGGCTTAATATCTGTCAAATAAAGAAACATTAGATTAAAACAAACAAAAGAGAATCTAAGCAAAGCATTTGTATACAACATATTCATAAATAAAGGGCGCAGTGGATACTGAATCAGTAAATGTGGATACTAATATAAATGTTATCTCAAACTAGCAAGCAATGTTAAGTTGCAATGCACGGGCATTAGTCCTGTCCCAAATAAATTAGAAAGCATTCTCTGTGCCTTGCCTTTCCTGGCTTCAAAGTCAATCTAGAAATCAATGACTTCTCATAACCAGTCTGCTGTGCAGCAGCAACATCAGCTTCATTTTCAATTCTAATTAATTTCTCATTTGCCTCTAGAGCATCAGCAATGTCCAGCAAAATCTTCCTGCGGTCCTCTGATGATATGCTCTGGAAAGGACACCACAAAAGTTAGTAAAAAATTCTTAAGCAATCAGGACATCTCAATATTGAAGCACAGTCTGAAGAAATGAGTTTACATTTAAGTAAAACAATACCATGACTACAGGAACCTATAAAGAATAAACAATGAAACAACATATAAAGTATGACAGAATGCACCATGAAAGAACATAGATGCCCTACTATTTGAACTCATAAAAATATACCTGAAGTCGCCTGGAACATTCCCTTGCTGAAACTGCCATCTCACGTGCACCAACTTCTTTGGGCAATTCCCACAAATGTGCATCCTGATGAAATAGAGTACCAATTCTCTCCCCTTGAAGTACTTTCACAATGCTATCAGTGGCGAAACCACTGCAGTAACACCCCCCCCCCCCCAAAAAAAAAAGCCAAAAGAAAGAAAAAAGCAGGAAGCTAGTTGAGACACTATAAAAATCAGATGCATTAGGCAAGAAATTTAAAATATCTATGTAACAACAGATGGAACTAGAAAGACAACAGCTATCCTGCTGTGACCCCCTGAATATGGCCAAAAGCATCACTATGCAACTTGGTCCCCTGATTAGTGTAATCATTGGCTGCAACTCATGACCCACAAAGTGTCTGGTGCCTCGGTTATCTGCTTATGCCACTAGCATACCATATAGGGCATAGCAGTCTATGGTACACATCCAAGGTCCCAAAAGCTGGGAGACCAATCTCCAACTCTTGAGTTTTCATCACAAATCAAAGCATTAAGAACTGTTGATGGTTTAAAATGAGCAATTATCATTATTATATGCACAAGTTTAGGCAATGCCTCTTACTACAAGTATAATACAGTATTGGTCTTTCTAGGTGCCCATTTCAGTGTCAAGACATTATTATTAGCACAAATACCAAAGTTATTTATATCAGTATAAATACCAAAATTTGCAGCAGTATTAGCAATTAAGTCAGTTCTATAATATTAATATAGACATTACAACCAACAATAGCATCTGTGGAGTATTATTAGTATCAGTAAAAATATATATTGATATATAAATATATATGTATACATACAGAATATGTACATGTTGCAGGGCATTCTCCCTAAGAGTCCCCAAAAGTGGATGTGTGTACGCACATGTGCACATATGTGTGCACAGGTGTGTATGTATGCATGTGTGAGAGAGAGAGGGGGGGGAGGGAGCATCAAATATCTCATTCAAAGGTAATCATTTATCAAAATGTTAACTTGAAACCTGAGAAGCATAATTCTCGTGACCTTGGCATGAATGACCATATGAAGACTTCTTTAATGACTATAAAGTGAAGAAAAAGGCATACAAATCTTTAAGTGATAATATGCAGTCTAACAATATGCTGAACAACATACATTTTGACTGAATAACTGGCAAGGTTGAAAGTAAGGGTTAAGGCATCAGGCATACCTAGTGATTACAACAGGGGTGCCTGCAGACGCAGCATAAACTGCAGCCTTTACTTTAGCAGTCATGCCACCTCTTCCCACCCTAGACTTGTCTCCGAAAGTAATCTCACCCTGGTGCCTTTCTTTTATGTATGTATGTATTATCTTTGAATGAGGTTCACCAGGTGGAGCACTATATAGACCCTCCACATCACTAAGCAGAACAAGAAGATCAGCTTTTAACTCCAAGGCCAATAAGGCTGCTAAACTGTCATTATCCCAAAAGATACCAGAAGAATCCTGCAAATTATACTGGCTATCAGATAGAGCAAAAGACCACAAAAGGCGATAAAAAAGCTTGATGGGTTACTCAAGATATGGGCAGAGTTATAAGCTTATAGGCTTGAGTTTATAGGTAGATGTTTGAGTTACATTGTCATGAGTAGTCATCATAAAGATATTACCGGATAATGTAAGAGACAAGAAAAATTTAAGTAGATCTCCTTGATTAATGAGAAGCATCATTATCTCTAAAAAGTAACATTTATGCATTTAAAAGCAAGACTCTAGCTAATCATTTTGATACAAAATGATTTTACAAAGATCAGGAAATATCCTAATTCTGAAGGGAGGTTCCTTATCAGTTTCCTTTCCGATGGACAATGCCAGTTATTCCACCAGGCACATGTACTGTTTCTCCCACAACAAAAATGGCAGACATCCAGTAAAAATGAGAATTCTGGGATAGAAATCAAGCCATCAAGTACCATTATGGGTGGTGTCGGGGGAGGAGGGGTCATTCATTACTTCTGAAAAATGGATTTCTACAGCTTAACGGAGTTAACTTTAGGTTGCTGGTTCAACAAAAAAAATCTAGCATTCGAGCTCTGAGGAACAAGATCGCATTTTAGGACAATTTGTCCAAAATAATGATTCTCTTATATTAAAAACCAACTTGTGATGATTAATTCTTTGTTGGAATCCACTTTCCCAAAGAGTTTGGATACAATCCAAACAAATTAGATAAAAAAACTTATGTGATACATAAAAGAACTTGCAGATATCTTGAAGTTATATCCCCATTCAAATTAACAACTAAATCCCCAACATCACAAATCATAACTGAGAACGCGAGTGACAAAACAAAGGGTTTCTTCTTACATATTGATATGGGGGTATAAATAGAAAACTGCGGTATATAAAGAAAACCCCTGATAAGCTCAAACGCTAGTTGGCCAACTGCCTTATCAGAGAGTTGATGTCAACATAAGTCTTCTTAAATAACAAATTCCATCAAGTACACCACCAAATGTAGCCGATAAGCCACTGCCTTGTCTACAAAACAAGATCCTGGATCCTGGTATATTTCATCACTTCGGCACTTCATGAAGCACAAAACTTCCGCACTTTTGAGTTACAATCATGATCATCCATATTTCATCCTAAGGACACCGATCTATAAACCTCTCACAAGTTTCCTATCTCTGATGCACAAAATACTCTCCCTCATCCTCTGGAGACAAATCTTGGAGGCAAAATAATCGCAAGTCTAGATGAGTAGATAAGCATTTAGATTTTGGAAGAAAAAAGAGGAACCTACATAAAGGAATCCGCAAATTTAATGATGCAAACATAGTGCAAATTAGGAAAGTTAGCATCCATCTCTGTCTTCTATTCAAATATCTCTTAAAAGATAAAAGCATTCTTTAGCTTAAATTGTAATCACTATCTAAATTCCTCATTCCCTTTTACTATGTTTTCCTGAATGGCCCACATTTTTGATCCCATTGTTGCATCCAATGACCTCTATTTCAGAAATAATGGAATCCTGCATATGCAATGCACATGACCGCCAATATCAGAAATATCTGGGTCCTAGTTTAGCCAAAATGCACCCAAATGTAATTTCCCTTTCCATCTAAATCCAACCACCGGTTGAGAGTTACAGCTAATAAAAATCAGCTAATGCTTTTATTATTTACACGTATGGCCACATAAGAGGATACTTTAACTGCCTCTATTTAAAACTAAATTCATATAGTCTCAATCACTGGAGTTATTCAGTAAAGGAAGGAACAAAACAAAGTTGAGTTGAATTCAGGGTTGGAGTCCAAACCTCGAGCATTGGCATTAAAATAGTACAGATATATTCCTCCCAACTTGTGTTTGTAAGCCCACTATTCCTTCTCAGATGCTTTTAACAGCCCAATTTAGAAAATAAGCCTCCAAATGTCTAAGTATTTCTTTATTAGTTTTTTGAACTCTATTCCAAAAATGATTACATGAAACCCCAACTGTCTCATACTTCTTCCCAACATTGTCTAATAAAGTCTAGCACAAACTACAAGATTTTATAAATTAGATATTTAGAACAAATGATTTAGACAGGGTTGCTTTAAGTGAGCTATCACCAGTTAATAGTAATATATTCTTCCATCTGGCAAGTCATCTATACATCATCTAAAAAATTTCATCCAACCATTTTTTCTTTAACATCTCGAATCCCCACAACATCATCAAATGTTCAATTGATGCTTTCTACACTCTACAGCCATAATGCTGGGTACTCCTCAAAGATAGTCTCCATTCTAGTGGCAATTGGGGGAGTATTGATCTACTTTGCCCAAAATTAAAGAATCATAAACTATCAGTTTACTTGGAGCTGTCCTTAAAAATGTTGGTCCTCTTTGAGTCTTTGTTATATGGAAGATAAGTGATAAAATGCACTCTATTATGCATGAAACTCCACATTGCAATTTCATATTATCTAAATGTTTGCATGACTATGCAAGCAAAACAAGCCATATTCAAAGTCTATGGAAGCCTGTTGTGAATTTCAAGAAGCCATTGACATTCAAAGTATATGTACCTTAAAAGAAATATCTAGAAACTCCTGTTCGCATCAATATACTTATAGTCTTGTGTAGATAAAAATGTATGTTGTGTAAGGGTTCTATTTCCATATTTTAACATTTCTACCAAAAGATTTTCAACAATCCGTAGTCCCATTTCACAAACTTGAAAGGTAGGGTATAAATTCCATAATATTATGATTCCCTTAGCTATTTGAGATCGGTTGAGAAAAGGGTCTAAACATGGAATTATCCTTCCTGGAGCATCATTATTACAAAGAAAATATTCAGAACATTTTCCACAATATGCTAATTTTTTTTGAAAGAATGAGATCATGAAAAATTCAAATCTTAGTGCCGCTTTCCAGGCCATATGAAAATTTTCACTTCATCAAAGACTTCCTTTGGAGCTTTCATAATTAAAAATTCTTGACTCTGAAGTCCACACCTTCCAATGTGGCCTCGACCTGCTCTTGCTAATTTTATTCTCAACATATCTACCCATTTCTTAGTAGGCAAACAAACAATGTACTAAATGATCCCTTGAAGATTTACCTTTGTAATTGTGGAACCAATCAAATATATCACTTCTTAACATCTCATCTCAAAATCAGAATGATACTAGTTCCAGATCCAATTATTGAGAATCAATTTTCCTAAAAATATTTTCACTAAACAATAGGAAGGGAGAGCTTAATCAGGAGAAAGAGAAACAAAACAGTCCCCATGATTAGCAAATTGTGCCCAATGATATCCTCTATCAGTTGCAAATAAAAGCCCCAAAGAAATAGGGGTCAGAAATCAACAATGGAGTCAGCAGTTTTTAGCAACGATCTGGCAAGATACATTAGCAAAGGTATGGTGCAATTGGAATTTCCACACTTTGCATATGATGCTTTTGCAAGGGGTTTTAGCCGCATTTCAACCTGCAATATTATGAAACTTGGGAAACATGCGTTACACAATATGTGTTATGCTATGGAACAGTGAAGCACAATGCACGCAATTCACATATGCAGAACTCAGTATCTACAATCTATGTACAGGCTCCTAGGAATAATTACACCTTTAAAGATAATGGAGTAGCATCATTTTACGTAGATAATGTAATGTGCCTACCAAAGAATAAGCAGCCATACAAGTTTTCCCTAAAATATATAGTTAGCACCTGTTGTCAGCAAATATTAGATAAAAAAGGAAAAGAAAAAGAAAACACTTACAGACCCTAATGAGTTACACACATCCATGAGTTATATACCAGCAAATATTATAAAACAACAACCAGAATTCAGCTTGATCAGATTCAAGGATTACAAAAAAAGCATACCTCATATGGAGCTTTCCTAGTGCTGATTGCATCATTTTCGTTGAAAATGGGAATAACTCTAAGATCTAACAATGAATTCACAGTTTGAGAAAGCTGCATCCTAAAATCTGGATTCTTAAAATCACTATCAGTCACAAGAAGTTCAGATGATGTCACATCTAGCTGCATTGAGAATTTATAATGAAGTTTATCAGAAACTAGGGTGACATGCGAATGAAGAAAAGATATTCAGCCAAATAGTGAACAACAAGCAACATTTGTTGTACAAGGTTAATAGATCAAAAGCACACCTGACTAAATAAGCAATCATATAGAGCCATTAGGCCACTCTGACCAGCAGCAGCACAAGCCTTTCCATCCAGCTCTAATTGTGGTTTTTGGAGATCAGCAAAGCTGCAACATTTAAACGGTCTTTCAATGAATTTGAATAAGCAAAAGTAAGAATATGAGTAAATTCTTTGGCAGAGAACTTGAATATCGTTTTTAATTAAATATGAGGGCATCCCAAATTTTGAAAATGTTTGTTTTACTTAAATATAAAAGGCGTATCGACCTGCTGTTGAGCAGTCTCCTGTATCTAAGCCTTTGCCGGCCAACGCCCACTGCACCTGAAGTAACCAAAATAACCTCGAAGCCTTGAGAGATCAGTTCTTTAACCTGCAAATGAACCATTTCAACAAGAAGAGGGTAAAGTTTGAATCTTGCACTGCAAATTAGCATATGCATATGGCCGTGGCCTGCGGGACAGATCAAGCATACCTGTTCACAAAGAGCTCCAAGTCTTCCCAGAGCCAGTCTCCCATCAGTTCTAGTGACAACAGCAGTCCCCACCTATAAAAAGTATATGTATCATAAAGTCAATCTGCTATCACGCAGAGCATTATATAGTAACCAGCGATTCGTGGAATTTATTTTCAAAGTAAGAGCACACAAGATTAAGATTAAAAAGTGTTCAATTAATGTGAACTTGTCATTTCCAAATTTCTGATTCATGGAACATCGATAGACATTGCAAAACATAAGCTTGTGAGTGAATTTACCAGGGAAATAAAGAATTTTGGGTGGAGAGGGGATATACCCACTCAAATGACATCAAGGGATTAAAACAAGTTATAAACAAGAAGTTCTTAAGTTTCTGTTCCGGGGCCCAGATTAAAGTTCAATACCATCAATACATGCTACAATAAAACAATTCAAGAACTACAAATCAAGACAAAGAAAGAATGATTCTATTAATAAGAAGCACCTGAAATAAATCAAGACCATGAGCAGCGGAAATTTTTAAAAAAATTCATTACCGAAAAGAATCAAGAAGGTAAATATCAGAAATATAAACACAAATAACTTCCTTTTAGGTGTGGGGAATCAAGAACGTGAATATCAAAGAAGTAAACAAAAATCAATGCGCTCTTGAGAAGAATGAAGAACTGCAGCATAGAAAATATCGGCAATTCATTGACAAGTTGAAAAAACCCAGCCATTCTTTATGAGACAAACGGGTATTGACGCCTCCTGCCGCCTAGAAACTAGGGTTCTCGTTCCAGAAAGAAGAAAGAATTAGGGTTCTGAAGAGAGGATCGAACAAGAAAATCGCAAGAGAGATTAAAGAAGAATAGGAGAGAAGGAAAATAGAAAAGGAGAGACGAACCTTGATTATAATGCGCCTGACGTCTTTGACGAAAGCTCGAGTGGGATCCATGGCGGCCGAGAGAGCCGAGAGGAGCCTTCTCTCCGCTGGCTTTCTTTTTCGACCTGATTTTTTCTCTCCTTTATTACTACCCCCGACCCCCTCTCTATATATATGTCGGAAGCTGGGGATCCGACGATGCGGCTATCCATGCGTTAGTCCGAAAATACCCGTCGCTTTGCGGAGTTCTCATCGCAGCCGTCTATCGACAGCAATTATAGATCCAGATTATTCATCCATTTATGCAAATCTCAAAACAATCACGTACGATCCAAATATTCATCCGCCTATCTGATGATTGAAATATTCATTTATCTGCACAGCTCTTAAAGCGAACAATAAAGGGTCAAAATTATCCATTTACTTGCACAGATCTTAAAGCAACCGTGGATAATTTAAATATTCATATGCATACATCTCAAATAATTGAAATATTAATCCGCCTACATAAAGCTCAAAGCGACCAATGGATCATCCGCGTTTGCTTTGACATAGCAGCAAATCAACAATGGAGGAGATCTGTCACGTCTTCACCCGTCTATAAAAAAAATTTGATTAACATTCACGATGTCATGCAACCAATTCTTGCACCTCTTCCCCCTAATCCTTAGAACTCTCTTCCCCCTAAATTTACCACATTTTGATGTTGACATTAGCTGTTCACGAATAATGAAATAGTTATTATAACTTTCTTGGTTATAGTAAGGAGATTTGCCTTTATACATGCATCCTTCTATTTTGGAAACCTAAAAATGATATTGCTTCAAAAAAAAGAGAGAGAAACATAAAATGGTACCATATGACAAGCAAACCACCATGCAGAAAATTTATGAATCTCCAAAGCACCTAAAACATCTGATCATCTCATAAATGGCAATTGAGGGATCTCATTCCAAGGTACGAGAAGTAACTTTTTACATGCCACCTTAAGAGGCAATTGGGGGTGAAGGAATCAACTAACACTACAGGTAACCAGCAAAAACCATCACAGACAGATTCTGCGAAATGCTCAGCATAAAAATCTGGCAGAAACCATACAAATGCAACTGAATTTGAAGGTTTCTTCGATATTTTGGAGAGAAAATAAGTGGAAACGAAGGCATGCCAAGTTTCAGGTACCAAAGCTGCGGTCTCCTGCATCTCCCAACCCCGGGACAATGAACCTGAACATGGATAGATGGTAAGATGTTAATGCAAGACAAATTTTATCCATTGTGTGTGTCGATGCGAGCATAAAACATGCTTCTCTACATGGGAAGCCTATTTTTCATGCTGTGTGTGCAAGCATATGTTCATGTGCTTTGTCATGCATGTATACTGATCAGAGATGACTATACCCTTTCTCATTCACCACTGGATCTATTATTCCCGCATATACACGAAGCCTGAAAACAAAACCAGCATCCAGTTTGATAAACGAGTCCAGAATAGTGGGACAAGCAGATATATATTTGCCTTACCCTGGGAACTTTTTGCTGAGCTTCTGCAATGCTGGAGGGGCAGCAACAGCAGATATCTAGTGCCAAATGGTGATTTGTCTAACGAAATAAGAGACAGAGGATAAAATATGTAGTAGTGGTTGGAAGGATGTTTTCGTGCACTTACAACTTTTATTTGCTTGCCATCAACTCCACGATCCTTCAGCAGGTCGATAGCTGCAACTATGGTGCCACCTGCAATTCAGGAAGACATTAACGTTAGCATTAGATCACTAAACAAGCACTTTGCACCCATTCTAGGAACTTGTCTTTTGTGAGCCGATGTATGGATATGCTGGTTGGATCCAAATGTGGAACGAACTAACTTAGACTCTGCATTGCATAATGTTATCACTGCTCCATGTAAGTAAAAAATTATTTTCTGTAATTGTCATGCTGACAGAAAAAATAACTTACACATAGGCTATTCAATATCTGGGTCCACCTAGCAGTGCTCAATTTTTAAAGAGGTGCAAGCAGGTTTTCGCATTTTATGTTCTATACCCCATTTTCAAAGGCTAAATCTACTGTTATTAAAAGAAAATATAGGTTCCAAATCCGAGCCCATTTGATCAAAAGGACTTGCTTATAACGGTAATGATCAAGATCATCTTGATGATCAACCATACATATCGAAAAAATAACAAGTTCAAGAATGCATAAACAAAAGACAAGCATTCCCAGGGGGTCCACTTCTGCTCCTCTTTAACGATACCATCAAAAGTTCTCATCACTCAACCAAAAGAGATTGCTGTATTCTTAAATCTCTGTCTTTTTATATTTCTTTCCTTGAAAAGTTTGAACTTATAAATTTACAACATTGAATTGTTTAAGACCCAAAAGCAAGCTATATTTGATTTTGAGGAGCGGAAACATTTTGAAGCATTGCCAGCCTATCAAATCACAAAACAATGAAATGAAGTATCCTAACAAAATGTTCATGGCATATAATTTTCTAATTATGAGTCATGATTGCTTCTGGCTATCATTATGATGATTCTACAAATAAACGTTCTATCCAGAAAATTGCATTTTTAATATAATATCAATCGCTTAAATCAAGCCAGGCATGTTTTGAATACTTACTGGACTATTTAGCAAAAAGTTTTCAAAAGAAAAAGGGAAATAAAGAAACTGCTCTTTTCTGATTCGATGAAGCTTGCCATGAATGAGGATTGGATTTTTAATTAGAGCAAAAGGTCATGGAGGCTCGACCGACTGATCCCAAATGGCTAGTACAGGTCTTGTCGTTCATGATTATCATTCTTTTTCCACAGATTTGCCAAAATTTACATGTTTGGCTATTAGCCTATAGATGCCAATCAATAGGTCTATAGATAGTAGTGGTTTAACTAAATAAAAATAATGTTAAGGATTCAAGTCCGGATTACATGCCCTTACAACACAAAACCTCAGAGACAAATGTAATTTGCACCTATTGAACTACCAAGGAAATTATAATAAATTGGTTTTAGTTGATGCAGCAAAACATAACTTTGAAAAGGTTCCAGAATGCATGCTATATTGAGAGCAAAGGGAACAAATTATACATAAAGAGTGTGTGCTACTAGCCAAAGTATATTAGTTTAGATAGAAGTAAAACAATCTAAATGAGTGTTTCTAAGTGGATCTCAGCATCAGAAACAAGAAAAGATACCACCAAACTAGAATCAAAATGTAATGGTTCTAATGGAAATTGCCATGATAAAATATTTCAACCAGAATATGTAGAAAGCATATACATCAGTAAGAAAAAATTACCAGTTGCGAGCATAGGGTCTACAACAAGTACACGAGATCCCTCTGGAAATTTATCAGGTAACCTGCAGTAAACAATGAAGGATAAGTAGACCAACCTGAATCCAGTTCACAAGTTAGTAATAATATATACCATAATTATTTGCAAGACCGCCTATTGCCAAATGCGTCTGGAGATCATATGTGCATGATTCTACTACGCTACACGAAGGAAAACAGGAAATGAATAACTAAATAAAACAGGCATGATGAGGAAACTCAGCAGTTTCTTTCTAAAAAATGCAGGCAACCTGACATATTTTTACGATAGAAGAAGAGCAGATTATTCAGTCTACTTAACAATGGATATATATATATATAGATATATATATATATATATATATATATCACAAAGTACAATAGATGAATGAATCAACAACCAACAAGCCTTGTTCATTTATTTTACCATTTATTTTATCCCTAAAATGCCATTTCTTCAACTATCTCGAGCTTCCCTAATCCTTAAACCATGACTTGCACTCAGGTCTTTCCCTCTGCTCAACCCAGCTGGTGCCGATGACTGGGTTGACTGGAGCATGGACAGGTCTCCTAGTGGCATTGACAGTTTGGAGCTGAGTGAATATGGCTGGACAGTGATTCTTCTACCGTAGTGGCCTGGCTGTCAACTGATGCTACCTCTCTCCATCCTTGTCTTCCTTCACAAGCTCCTCCCTTCACTGAGTCACTATTAGGCCTCCCACATTTTCAGAGAGGGCAATGACCAAGTGGACTTCCCGGCTAATATGGGTTCTCAGCCTCCTGTGCAGCAGGTTTGGTTTGATAGTTTTCCTTGGGTTCTATTGCACCTGACATATGCCAACTAGGTTGGACGTTTTTATTGGCTGTAATTTTCCTTCTTTCTCTGAACCTTGCCCCTTCACTACAAAACCCAAAAAAAAGAAAAGAAAAGCTACCCTTCTGATTGCAAAGCTGTTGCATGAAGGTTTTGCTCAAGTCTCCCCATTTAATGTAATTTCACACCATCATAACATAAAAGAACAAATTTGACACACTTAGGGAAGTGTGTCAACCAAATGATGATGGCCAAGGGCTTGGGCAAGGTTTTGCTAAATCACATGCGTAATTAATAAACAGCTCTATGCTAACTAGTTCTCAAGCTTCAAGGCATTCTAGTGCCACCACTGAAACAAATATAAGCATTTGCAAATAAGAATATGTCCTGACTCAGCAAAACAAGATAATGGAGCTATGACCAATTAGATAAAGTGAAATTGTTGTGATGGTATTCTGGTAGAAATTATATTTAGACTAGAAAAGCAAGCAAGAATGCACCTGTTAACAAAATGCAAACAAGAATACCAATTGATAGCAATTGGAAGAAATAATAGCAAAAGAGAGTTTTGCACAAAGTTAAACTAGGAAATATGCTAATAAGCCAATCTTTTTACAACAATAAGGGAAGCTTATTCCAAGATGAACTCAAAGAAGTCAGCCAACGAAAATTTCAACCCTTCCACGACCTCTACCCTTGTATCATGGATAAGTGCACTCAAGTTACTAGGCGTTCAAGCCTTGAACTTTCCAAGTGTCACCACTAGAACTAGACCACATATAAACATTTCGATACTTTGCAATATAAAAGAAAAGGCATGGAAAATATGCTCTTACTTGTTCAGATATATGGATGGCTGTAGCGTTTCCTCATCCCTACGCATGCCTTCATTTGCAAAAAGAAGAAAACATTACACGATTATGAAACAGAGGAGGTTTCAAATTCTAGTTTGTATACTATTTTCATCATCATAACCATCAACCTGACTATCAGCCAATGTTCAGTAGCTTTCTGATTTAAACCGATATCGCATGGAACATCTTTCTTTCAGAATAATTGAACAAAAAACAAAACTAAGACTGGCATTTCAAAGGAGTCCAAGTCCAAATCCAGTTTACTTAAATCCTAAAACCTGATATCATCACTCGTAAAGAATTCCTAGATAGCAAGTATAGATGTTTATCATGATCAATATGCATATGCCAAAAATTGTATTGTAGAACATTAATCTAGAGAACGATAAGTGTCTTTTAACACCAAATACATGAAGCCATCATAATATTAGAAGCCTGAACAAATCCAGATGAAGGACTTTTCCTTACCCAGGTGGTAAGTTTTTGTTGCTGGCAAAACTGATGGAGCATGCTCGGCTAGCACAAGACCAGCTCTCAAGATGGGAATGATCTAAACAAAATAAGTATAAGAGAATGCTAAATAAATGAACTATGAATGGCAAGGAATAACACAAAAATAAGGAATAAGCCTATCATATTCTTATTTCTAAAAAATTATCTAAAACCTGAGATATAATTTAAAGAAAAAAAAACAGACCACCACAGGCTCACGTGGATCGATAAATTCAACAGCAGCAGGACCAATGGGTGACTGGATCTCTCCCGTGATTGTAGGCTGCAAGGAGAAAAAGTCAGTTGTCAAAGTCTGAACATAAAAGCATTGTTAGAAAGGATAGGAGATGGAAGGCCAAGGACCTATAATATGCTATTTCCTACAATAGATGCTTGCAAACAGAAAGACCCATTTGACATGAAAGAAGTTTGAGTTCAGGAGGTGCAATGCAAGAGTCTTTTTTACAAAACATCAAATCAGTGTGGATCTTTAGCAATACAGTCTAGCCATGAGGGCAGTCAATATGATGGCCAATCTCCTCTTGCAAAGTGGCAAAAACATTGTTTGTTTTTCAATGATTTTTGCATGATAAATTATGGTGGCATGCAAAAGCTAATATATTGATGCTAATGACTGGAGTACGTAAACCTGGTTGAGCATTTAGAACTGTCCCATACTTGATACTTTAAATGATAAGTACACGCCATGTGTTTGGAGTACAAGTCTTCACACAAAGTATGAAATGAGTGCAACCAGAAGGTCTTTGAGAAGCATACTTACCAACCAATCTCTTGAAGCTTCATATATCAGTAATCTCCCAAGTTCAGCCATGGCACTCTCTACAATGAATTGACAGCAATTAAAAGATATATTTAAAACAAATATTATATTCAGGACGCGCACCCCATGAAATTACACAAATGAACACTGTGGTGCCTTTGGTTCTAATTGTTTTGTGCTATATATCATGCAGTATACATTACCATGCAGCAAATTTCAAGCAAACTCTTTATGAGTCAGCTTGCATGCAGAAATCAGTAAAGCATTACTGAAAGTAAAACTAGCAGCTGGGATAGCAGATAAAAGATAGATAAAAAAATGTCAAGGGATTAGTGACAGAGTCAAGGATGATTGTAGCCTATTCTTCCCATAGATACAATGCTCATAAATTGTGGTTTCTATATACTATGTGCTAATATGCATTGATTCATATAAGTACAGTTAGACACACACAACTTGCAATAAGTTTATTACTGTGCGGAAACAGAGAATCACATCTATCAAGAAACTGACAAATGTTTTGCATGTATCCAATGCGACCAAATAACCCACTTGTAGGTTTCCAAATGAGAAACTTTAAATCCAAATAGATGTATATTCTGCATGAAAGAAACAACTTTTAACCCTTCATTGGTGCCAGGATTCTGTATGGCCAATCCATTGCAAAAATAATCAAGCAATTCCCTTTCCTAATGGGCTCCGAAGGAATAAAACAACGAGACTACAAGGAGGAAAACTACTCACTGAAGATGGCACACGGGGTCTGCTCGTTTCTGAGAACAGAGATCCAGTGCTTGATCAATGGATGTGGCGGAACCATCACCTACACCCCAATACGATCAGAAAACAATAAGAAAAAGAGCAAAAAAGAAGAAATCTCCAACAAAAAGAACCGATCAAAACGGCATTAAGAGCGCGACACCTACCAGCATCCTCTCATCCGAGACGGCATTCTCCCCCATCGCCGTGCCCGATCCCGCGACGAAGCAGCTCGAGCGACGCCTCCCGATCGAAATCTAGGATTTTGCGGATGAGAGAAAGAGTAAAGAAGAGGACACCAGGGTTTTAGAGAGAGAGACAGAGAGGGTTTCACAAAGGCAACGTCACCTTTGAAAGAGCTAGGGTTTTAGAACGCGAGTGGGAGCGGAGACGTTACCTTCGGGAAGGGTTTTATAGAGGAGGGAAGGGAGAGGAGAGCGGCACTTCGGGCGTTTCGGCATGAATGTAACAGCGAAAGATCCGGTGGCGTATCGGGAGGGCGCGGTAGCGGAATCCGAGTGGCGGCAGCCATGAATAAAGGATTCGGCGATTCGGCGAAGGGGAGGAGAGAGGACCAAGGAGACGAGTGGCTTAGCTGGCAGCGGGTGTGGTAAGTGGCGTTGCGAATCTTTTTGGAGGGTAGCGGAGGGAGGTATTGAATTCCCGCAACGGAAGCTGGGGAGTGTAGCAGATAATAATAAGGTAAAAGTTAGCCGCTTTTAGCTACAGTCCACGATGAGCTAACAAAAAACTTCGTGATTGGAGTTGCTCGGAGCGCAAACTCGCGAAAGGCACGTGCGAGGTCGCCCGGATGGGCAGATGGTCCTATGGCATAACTTGCAGGCCCGCAAAAAATGGACGACTACAATCTCTGATGATGTGGTCGAATCCTGACCAATGATGTAGGATGAACCACACTGAACAATCTTATATCACTCTTAAAACAATCCGTTAAAATATTTCCTCTATTTTCAAAGTAACTATCACGTGATGCACGAGGGATGATTAAATTATCTCCAGAAGATAGGAGGTTTTTAAACATTTGTTTATAAATATTGTTATTGACAAGATATACCATTTCATTATTGAATTCTGTACCTATGGCATTCTGTTAGGTTTGGAGATCGATTCGGCATACCAAGTATTAGCATGACCTCCTACTATGTATGGATACCAAAGCACTATGGTATGACTATATAATTTAGTTTGGTATGGCATACTATAACCGTCAAAGTATATTATTTCCTCCTTCATATTTGTTGTCAAAATCATCTTTTGAACCTCCACCTTTAAGTCTAGCGTTGTGGTGCGAATTTGAAGTTTTAGAGTTCAGATCCTCTATAAGTTTTGCTCTCAAACTTGATAGTCAATTTATGATTACAACTATCCATGTACTGCAAGGATTGCTGTCTCATATATATAATCTCAGGATTCTTTGCAATGTGTCTTTTGCATTGCATCAACACAATTACTCGGATCGTGACAACTAGTGACAACTATCCATCTCTAAGATAGATAATACTATAGCTATCTAGCATTATATAGTATTCTGCAATAAACTCTCTCATATATATTCCTTGGGCCTTGATGCATTAGGAATATCCAGCAATACATTGAGGGCTATGATAGGGTTAAAAATGAGCTCAGGCCAGCTCAAAGCCCATCGGGACGAGCTAACTTCGGATTAGGCCCAAAAAAGTTCGGACCAGATTTGAGCTTAGATGTAAAGGCTATTTATTTTTTGGATATGGCCCGGCCTGACTCGGACCACTTCTAGCCGTAACTATGTCTGCAAATTGAATGATCAAGTTCAGTCAAAAGTGAGAGCTCAAAGTTTTGGTATTGACACGGTGATGGTATCATTTTATTTTTCCTTCCAACATTCCATCTCTCACTTTGCAACGCCCTCTCTCTCAATTTTTTTTGAAAAAATCCAATATGCGGAAAGTTCCACGAATCTTATCGCACGGTGGCCACATCTTGGGTCTGGCTCCCCCTCTTGTGCCCGTATAGTGTTTTTTTTTTTTTTTCTCTGGTGCAATTGTGCCCCGTACAGTTGAAAGGTATCCGAGTCTGAAAGAAGACTTCGGTGCAGATATCTCGAGGCTAGGGCTTTCTTTAGTGAGCGACGGAAGAAAGAGATGTATATATATAAAAAAAAAGAAATCAAAAGAGGGGATGGAAAGTCCTCCGATTGGGCTCGCAAATGGTGATCTATAGACGACGGTGATTCCGGCTTTCTTCTGCTGAGATTTCTCCGCCATGGAAGAAGGTTACACCAGCCTGCCTACCAGCCACTTGCTCGGTTCCGTTCCAGTATGCATCTTCCTCTCTTTCCCCCTACCTTTCCCTCGTTTGTTCGCGATTTCTCTTGGCTATTTCTTTTTTCTTTTCAAGAAAACGCGAATTCTTCTAATCACATGATGGTCCGATCGTTTATTGGCTTTCCTTTTTCAAGAAAATTTCGTCTTTATTTTTTCCGATTTGATCTTCTCTCTCATCGTTCTTTTTATTGGGATTTGATCGCCTTTAGTGGTATATTCTCAGAAATTGATATAGGAAATCATTCTTGCTTCTCCCTATTTGTTCTTAATGAAAACTATTTTCAGTGACATGAACTGGTGTTTTTTCATTTTCATATGCCTGCACCACTATTGCTTGAATTTGGACTTCTTGATTTTTTTTTTTTAACTGCTGTAACTTGTGTCTAGGCTGCGGTTGCTGAAGAAAAAGCCAAAGGCGCTGCTAGTGAATGTAAGAATAAAGATTTTTGCTGTTTAATTTTAGCAAGGAAAATCTAAACAACAATTTCTGTGATTCCTTTTTTAAATTTTTTTTTTGACTGTGGCATATGTGCAGCCTCATCTGCCAACTTGCAAATCTTTCCGCCTGCTAATGGAGGCTATCAAGCCCCTGGGAGTCCATATGGTATGTATGCTTTTAAGGCGATTCTTGTTCAGATATCATGTTTAATGACCGAATTGGGCCTGGAAATCGTGGAACTGTTGTGATGAAACCTGCAGATCATTAATTAATGATCTCATTTCTTGTTATTACTTGTATTGACGATCAGTTTGATGGATAATAATTACATGGATTACTTTCTATAACTGCCTAAGGCCAGATTAATATGGGTGCCTTGTGTAAGTTTAAAATTTGCATCATGACCAATTCAATCCTGGAGCTGTTTGTGCTTTCTATTGAAACCTAGCTTCTCTATCTCCCTTGACATGTAATACTTACTGCTAGAACTTTTTTAAATAACCTTTTCTTCAAAATGATGCCTAATCCTAACTTTAAAAATTATATTGTTAGAAATACATAATCTGATATATATTATGTCCAAAGAGGTGAGTTTGCAGTCTTTGTGCCTGTAACTCGAGGTTATGCATTTAGTCCTATACTGATAAAAATTGGAAAAAGCCTGGATGAAGGGTACCTGGATGAAGCTCCTACCACAAGAAGGTGTGCTAATAATCACCTACCATGAGAGAGAGCAGATAGCTAGAATAAAATTTGGTCGATGCTCAACCATCAAATATTAGTTGTAATTTGAAAGAAGGCCATATGTTTTTGTACCTGCCCATATGTAGTTGTTGCTACTTTCTTTACTTGCTATTCTTGCTTATGTACAACATTTTTCTATTGATGCAGGTGGAGATGATCAAGCTACAAGCAGTTGGAAAGGGGTATGTAGCATTTCATCGTACACCCCATATTTCAATGTTGATACCGATATTGTGGTGGGTAGACTTATTAGTTCTGTGTATCCCATGAATGATTTTACCGGGAAAATCGATGGCAATCCTGATCTGTGAGTTCCTCCTCCCTGTAATTTTTACCAGCTTATATATAGTTTGCAATTTCCTCTTGATATTTTCACTTTTAGGCTTTTTTTGTGTGTATATAATACTCCCCTTCTACTAATATGTCCTTTTCATAATATAAATTAAAATAGAAGCCTAAGTTTATGAGACTCTTTTGTGTATTTGGGCAGTTAGATTTAATTTGTGCTTATACACAAATTGCTTTATACATAAAATCATAATATCCATGTAGGCTATAAAATATAATAACCAAAGCATTAATCTTTTCTTTATTATCATTATCCCTATCTGCTTGAGATCATATTATGTTTGTCCTGTCAAAACTACGTGTCAAGATATTGCCAGGTTTGATAATACATGTTTGATGCTTACATTTTTACTTCTGTTTTTTTCAGGCATCTTTGCTGATTGGTAAATTTGGCTTAAGTTCTCACTGATTTATATTTCCCCCTCTCAAGCTGACCCATCATGGACATTTCCAAAAACCTTTTTATACCAGTTAACTTCATAAGAATAACGAGCATTGTGAGCTGGCTGCTGCGACCTTTGTCCCCATATATTGTGTTGGTTGGACTGCATTGAATTTAGATATCTACTCTCTGACAAACAAATAAAAATTAGATTATTTACCCTATCACATTTGAGGCGCTTGTATTTGTTTTGTGTTCTCATACCATCTTTGTCATCTTACAAGCATATGAAGTTTGTTCTCATAAATCTATGTATACTAAGAAATTAATAGAAGTAACAATACCTGCTGCCACTTGTGTATTAAATGTCACTGCATTATTATTTTCTCTTGTACAGTGTGCTGATCTCCGGGCTATCTTGGCTCAAACTCTTGCTGATCTGTTATTTTCATCCTGAAAGTAAACCTTTAATGGGCTCTTGAAATTTGTACTTACCTTGTGGAAGTTTTTTTACAACCTTCCTTTAAAGGTCTGTAAATAGGAAGGTTACAATCACAATATTACTGCTGCATAAGCATTGATGAAGCTTTTGAAATTTGGGCTCATTTTTTCATGCAAGGATTAAATTAATGTGTGTATGTGTCACTTGTCTGTTTCTTAGATTATCAGACAATATTACATTATTGTAAAAATGGGAACTGTTTCTTCTTTAGAGAGTTGCCTGGCTGTTGAGAATGCATGTGTACAGAAACTATGTCTACCTTAGTCTGGTGGGATTTTAAATGATTGAGAGTTTTTTATTTCACTTCATTCTACTCCACTTGTGCTTAGCTACCTGTGATCCCCTACAACTAGCATATGACTGCACTTTCTCCTAGATCATTATTTCACATTTTTGAATCATTGAAGTCATCATTTTTTCCCTGGTTGCTCCAATCAACAATTCTCTATTTGGAGTTTTGGTTGATGAGTTGATCTATCCTTCCTGGCACTCATTTAATGGAAGAAAAATGTTTACATTCCCCTCTCCATGAAAGATTATGTGTGGCTTACATGATTAAACATTTGGACATTTATAGGTATGGCCCCATTTGGATCTCTACTACATTGGTATTCATGCTTGCTGCCCTTGGAAACTGTGCAACCTATCTTATGCACAAAAGAAATGAACCAGATATTGCGTGGGCCTTTGACGTCACTTATGTAAATTGGGCGGCATGTATCATATATGGTTATGCACTTGCTGTGCCAGTTGCATTTTACTTCTTGCTTCGGTACTTTGGATGTAATGCAAGTCTCATACGCCTTTGGTGTATGTGGGGCTACTCGCTGTTCATCTTCGTACCAAGTTCTGTAAGTTTCTTGCTACATCTTTTTATTTCTGTAATTGATTTGTACTGTTCAATCAAATGATTGCTTTTGCTTGAGGACTCATCATCCAGTTAAACTACATAATTGTTGAGTTATTTAAATGAATGATCACTTCGTATTGTTCCAAAATCCATCATAAGAAAATCATGTGGATTTAGGGGAAAAAAGGATTTTGGAGGGATGTCCAGATTTACATTCAGAACTTGATGGTATAAAAAGAATAATCCTTTCCAAGAAATCTTTGGAGAGTTGTCACTCATAAAGCTAATTTTTTGTTCAGGCGCAGTGCCTGCTTTGCTGGAACATTTTATAGAGTGAAATTTCACAAAATAATTTTGAAAAATATATATAAAATAATTGTTCATTAATTTCATTCAATTTATTTGTTTTACTTCTCTGTCCCTTTATCCGGCTGAAGATGTATCAGGTTTTTTTCTTTCTTGATAACTGAATGAACCTCCCTCCTTTTTTTCTCTTAGGAGCTCAACTTGAAATAAAATTTCTCACAACTTGTTCTAAGGTATATCTCAGGACATCACTGGTTGTATAGGGTTCTTATCAGTTTTGACCGAATAAAATGTCATTAATTTGTGTAGATCATTGCAGAAATAATATAACGCTAATACATGACTTTATGAATCTATAAGAGAAGTGATTTAAAAAAAACAATATAGAAATGTGAGGATCCTTGTGCATCAATTTTGCTGCATGTCTCTATTTGCTATGTGATTGATGTGAAGATTTGAGGTCAAACAGAGCTTATGCATATGGGTTTTAATGGCTTGGAAGGGATTTGTGTCATTGGAGTTGGATTGTTGGGCATTAAGAAAGTTACAGTAACTGTACAACTGTTAGGGCATGGGCAAAGGACTATTTGCAGGCTTCTAATAGTTGTTATCAGAGAGTCAGTTTCAGCCTTACTCATTATGCATATAGGCTGATGTCTTAGAACCCTGTTGATGTTGGTCATAAAAGCTTGGATTATGAAGGTTAATGATTTTGTTAGGTTGGCAACCAGGTGAAAACCAGAACTTTTAGACTATGAGATGAAGCACTTGATTCGGTTTGTGCAGAGTTGAGCTCCATCTTAATGATTAAGGGCCTGTTTTGTGTTGCTTTTGTTTTTCTGTTTTTGTTTTCAAAAATTAAATATGAACAAAATGTAGTAGACCATAACCCTTTTGTTTTTTCAATTTGTTTGGTGAAAATCTTCAGAAAATTAGGAATGAAAGATTTGTTGCTTTCAGAAACGGGCGAAATTGGAAACAAGTAATAGCGGAAGTTTGGAGTGAATGTTGTCTTCCACATCGATCTCCATATGGGATTTTACTAATTTATAGATAATAAAAAACACAAAAACAACAATGATGCCACAGGTCCTAAGTTATTACTTTCATGTGTGTACTGACTTTTGATAATTAAGCTCCATCATACAGTATGTTTTGCAGACAGAGCATCAAATTAAAAGACAAGGATAGGTTAAAAAATTGGCAGAACAAATAGGAATGTTTTTGTGTGGGTTTGTATTGCAGCTGCATGGTGGCATGAAAATTCAACAATGTTGCCCATAAAAGATGATGATTGGGAGATGCTCCAATGTAATGTTTTTTCCTGTTAAATATGGTTAGAACTTAGAAGGGAGAGATGGATATTCAATTAGTATCAGGGAGGAGTTTAAGAAGTGGAACAGTGCATCCAGGTGGTTTTTTGATTGTCATCTCTTTAAACATTAAGGCTGTAACAAGGTCAGCAGCAACATATATTCTTCAGACTGTCCGGCGACAAAGTGCACTGAAACACATAAAAAGAATGTCAGAGTTTTGGGAAATGTTGAATTGTATTTGTATGGAAATGCAAAGAACAATTAGAAAGTAGTACTTAGCAGAAGAGCAAGGGTTAATATCAATGGAGGACAAAATATGTTAGAACATCGATGTTACTGAAACATTCGACAAAGATTTGGAGAGCTTGGGTAAGCAGAGACTCACATTTGCACGCATGGGTGGGAAAGAGAAGAAAATGAGAAAAATCATTAAAAGGATTTGGAAGGTTTTAAAGTTAATGGAGGTGCAACCGTTAGGGTCAATGCGATTGATTTATAAAAGTTGGTTCTAAATAGTCGGGCCTTTCTGTTTTGCTTTTGGTCATTTGCATTTTCATAAATTTTTGATTAGCTATATTCTAAGAGAGAACTCCAGGTGTATATGACTTTGGTGAAGATTCTTTCAGCACTATATCTATAAACAATGGTGCATCTAGGTCAACAACAGAACACAAAAACTTTTAATAGGTTGACACTTCTACTTGGAGAGTAAGCAAAATTTAACCCTTTTTTCCACTTTAAAGAGGTCATGACTAATAATTGCTCACTAGTGGGTTTCTTCACTTCAAGAGCATGCCTCCACCCAAACTTCACTTTGATTAAATAAGATAAATCCGACACCGGTGAGCTTCCTTTTCATTTGTCAGCTATTAATCTTTCGCTGCCTAAAAGCAGGATACCAGGCTGTTCATGATAATATTTGGCACCTGCTGCTCCATGATGTGAATTATAGGTCTGATAGATTAAGATTGATTCAAATCTATTGACAGTAGTTAGATGCAAGCATTTTTCTCCTACCTCCATTGTACTGTACTGCCATAGCTATATATATCATCTTCAACTGTATGCTTGATTAACAAAAATGGAGGAAATGGGGAAAAATTATGCTTGTTTTGCAGAGCAACCGCAATCTAATGATGCATACAACCAGTTGTACTATAAAATTTTTTTTCCATCATAGGAAAATGATCGTTTCTTATCAACTAATTATGGATTCTTTTAACTGATATTTCAGTTGTTGTTGATAGCTCCTGTTGAGATTTTCCGATGGATCATTATAATTCTTGCTGGTGCTGCATCATCTTGGTTCGTTGCGCTAAACTTAAAGTCTTATACAGAGGGGAGTGATCTGATGGTTTTAATTGTTAGCGCCTTGTTGTTGCAAATTGTGCTTGCACTTTTCATCAAAATTTTCTTCTTCGCGTGAGGTTGTATGTTCAGGGGGTATCATGGCGTGCAGCATATTTGATAGCAGATGTACAGGTAAGCTCCAGATTCCCAAGATGTATGTAATGTAGGTTGAATTATGTGATCATTTGCTTGTGTGTGAAATACTAAAAAGAGTTCCATGCTGCTGCCGAATTTATGTAAACATGTTTTAAAACATGTTTTAGGTAGGTTCAATGATGATTGAAGGTAGTTTTATTCTCAAGATTTATTTAAGCTTGCTTACTTTTGGCATTGTAACTCCCTATCCACTACATTATATAATCTCTATAATGTTATTCAAGTGTATAAATCATTTGTTCCAAATAAGTTGACCTCTTGATAGCATTTTTTGATATCAGAAACAATAATTCTGAAATACCTCAAATTGTTGCAGTATATTTTTTTGCCATCAATTTTGCTACTGATCTGCATCAAGGGCATTGCAAAATATTTGCATAATCATACTGTTCACTCAGTATCTTGGACTCTCTGCTGGAGGCCAAGTGCAGAAATTTTAATGAAATCTTTCAGATTCATCATTAGTGTCTAAAACTTGAGAAATCTAATTGTTTGATTTGATCTAATTTGCACAAATGTTCTTCGTGATCTATTTGGAATTTTGTCTGAGAAATATTGTTTATAAAATGTACAAATTTACTCAAAGAACCAGTACATTTGCTAAATATTTTTGCAACTTGCTACGGATGAATTTTAAGGCAAGGCTCTTTACTTCATTCTATATGCAGGGTACTATCATACGGAAATGAGGTTGCAAGGTCTGACTTTACATACTGAACCTAGTGGACGAGAAGGGATGATGTAAACACCTTAAATTGATGTCTGGAGTTGCAGTGAAATGTTTTGCCAGACTTGATATTTTTGAAAACTGTTTGCTGGATGATGCTTTTTTGCTTCAAACTGACTTGGACCTACAATGTATATCATGCTATTGGAATTGTGGTGGAGAGGATCTCCTTGCTTGATCTTTGAATGGAATTGCCTCTTGGGTCCCTTTTTTTTTTCCCCGTCTTTCTGAAGATATCTTTTTGTTTTTATGGGCAAGGCTTAAAAGAAGATTTTGCTGCCATGAATTTTTCCCCAGGTGAGGACTTAACAGTTAATATCAGTGAGATTGGGTGATATTAAAATATCAGGCTTGTACACCTGGTTTAGGTGGACTTATTGTGTGGTTTACCTTTGCCTTTGCCCTCAAACCGCTTCATGTATTTGGAGTTTGCATTTATGATTTGAAGGTAGCATCAGAAAGATTTGATTTGCTGGTCGGTGAAGGTGCCATCGGAAAGATTTTGTTCAAAGACCTATTTCAGGGCTTTCATGTATGGCACTGCATCTAATATATATATATATATATATATATATAACGTGAAACGCCTAGATACGACCATACCTCAATAAACCCCGTTTGTCACACAAATATCAGGTCAGCTCATCATTAGGTAGGCTCGCCATCTCGCATGGTCCAGCTACTGGACGCTGGGACTTCAAAATCGTTTCCAATTTTTTTATTCTTTGGTGTATAAGACTTACTATCTCTTTGGAGCCAAAAATGAAAAGGCAGTTTTCCTCTTTGGAGCTAAAATGGAAAAATGGTCCATACCCTTCCTATGTATATTTAGACCCAGTTTGGTACCCTTTTTTTTAATAATCAAAACACAGAATCCAATGTAGAACATTGGTTACCCTATCTCTATTTTTTTTGAAAAATAATTTTTATTAATTTTGACCATACATGTAAGTGAAAAAAAATTCCTTTTATTTTTTTCTAAAAAATAAAGTTTCACTATAACTCCACATGCTACCATAGAGCATATGCCTGCAGTCTGTTTCTCAGCTTTAACACAGAATTGACTGGTATATTAGAACTCATATGTATCACCATGCCCATAACTGACCACACAATTTTACAATTAGCAAACAACAATAAAGGGTGCTCCCAAATAGAATGTACATGGAGATGATGAGAATGAAGGCTGTTACCCTGTAAGCTGCTCAAACAACAAAGGTCTTACCCCTGTATAGATGAAATTCGACATAAAAAGCAAATAAAAAAAAAGCACTTTTCTAAAATAACATGAGCATTGCAGCAGCAAGTCTCAATGATATTTGGCTATCCCAGGTAAGCGCAAATCATAATTTACCTCACAAGTGCGCAATAGTTATAAGGCCTAGCCGTACTGATTATATGATCAACTGAGAAGGTTTTCAATGAATATTTTTCAACTTGAAGAAAAGCAGAGAAGTTTCCTGGACCTCGTTTGCAAAATCTTGAGATGCGAAGCTCACTGCTCAACAAACTTACAGAGAACTCTGAATAAATAACAGAGGTGCGTGAAACCAGATTGCATGTTGTTGAGGTTATCCAGGTCGTGGATCAATTCAACAAAAGCCTAAAACAAACACTAGACAAACCAATCCAAAAGCCTCTGATCTAATAGTTCCAAGAGTGAGACAGTCAACATGTAATAAGCCATAAACTGAATATGGTTTGTCCCACAATAAAAGCCTACAAAATTTTGACTATTATCTTCATCAAAAAGGCAAGCAGCTTGCTTGTATAGATCAGCTCTCACAGGCATAAACTAATAACAAGCAAGGAATTATGGGGCTAAGCAGAATTTCAGCCATCATAGGAACACCAAGAAATAAATCCAGAGGCTAAGCGATGACAAAAAGGGATCCATCAGCTTCACTATAAAATAGAATTGCTTCTTTTTGATACCACCTCCATTTCATACAGTGCAACTACAAACGGCATCACAGACTAGTAGTTGTGCAACTCCATGGTTCATAATAGGTATATCATAAGTTGAATGTTTGTGAATGAGAACCAGGTGTCCGGTCAAGATACCATTTCATCATCAACATTTAACTGCAGCTCAGATTAGCAATTTTTAGGTGCATCAGAACTTACAAATCAAGATTAGCACGTATGACTGTTCAAGGATCTTGAACATTAAGGGAAAAAAAAAGGTTCATGAACTAAGGCAAAATAATATCTCTAACTTGCTCTAATTAGCAAGAGCAAAATAGTGGGGTTGCATGTACAGCATAAGCTATTAGAGAGAGAGAGAGAGCAGAACTTGAGAAAAGAAAGATTACACAACAATATTGGTAATTTAATCACTACCACCAGTTCTCAAAACTTAACTACAGGCATACATCTCTCTTTGCATACAGTTAACCATCTGAAAGATGATATGCAGTCAGTAATGCCTATTAGTTTGAGCAAAATCCACTAGTCACTAAAACTGTATCATATAACAAACATACTCTTCAACAAAAACTGTTTATAGGCAATATATGGGTGCAGAATATAGATATCTGAAAAATGGAACATGTGCCACAGCTTCATGGCAAAACTTCCAGAATTTCACTTCTGAACAAACTGTTTCAAATTCCTCAACCAATGCAAGTACTCACGGGAATCCTTGTTAATCATGTACTCGTGCAAGAAGTTGGTGGTCATCGGCGAAATGCCTCTTATGTCCAAGTACTTGTGAAAGGCTTTCTGAAGGTTCTCATCCAGATCACTATGACACAACAAATGGAACTATTTAGCTAAACTTACAAAGAAATGATACAAACTATCATGCATAATAATGGCAAAGGAGATCATAAGGGAGATCGGAAATGCTCACTTGAAATCAGGGCCTTCATAGGCAATCATCTCCTCTTCAGATTCTTTATTTTCTCTTACTGACATGCTATCGATCGTAACTTCATCTGGGTAAGCAGTACAAGAGAACTCCAGACTGGGTCCATCTCCTTTAGAGACATTAACAGTCAACGGGATGCTTGATTGGCTAGGCTTCTCACCATGGCCACCATCCTCATCCTCATCATGGTCGTCCTCCATATCATTATTTGGTTCCTCTCCAGTGACGAGGCTTGGCATAGAAACTACAACTTCAATGTTCTCACCTTGATAGCTTCTCTTAAGAGTGATCACATTCATTTCTTTCTCATCTTGGATCTCAAAAGGAAACCCTTCAGGTATTTCCTCTACCTGTTCAAAGTCATAAAATAAGCAAGCACTCCGATCATAATAGAGAAGAGAAAAATACTCTTTCCTGTCTCTTTTTTATATATAAAGCGTCTCTTTTTTATATATAAAGTGGAATTCCAAGAAACTATTTTGACCATCAATTGCTAAAAACCAAACCTTTTCATATAAATTAGTATCAAGTAACTAATACTTAGTATACGGTATGCCCGCAGCCATTAACCAAGTTTCATCCATCAGAGTGTTGGTGAATATTAGACACATAAAGCTAGAGTTTTTACATGATGGCAGTTTTCATTTCAACTTTGGTTCGGGAAATGAAAAAAGAATGGCTTGTGAAAGCGTTTTCAACTTTCGACAAGCATATATAAATGCAATCCGATATAGCGTTCCCTTTCCTTGAACATGAGACCGAAAAAGAAAAAAATGCAATCTTCATGCGAAAGCAGGTTTCAAATTTCAATTTTCTCCAAAGATTTTGGTTTTAAGAAAAATAAATCGAAGCAAAAACAGATTAGGATCTGTTAAAAGCGAAAATTAGGGTTCACCCGGTCGTGGTCGTCGGAGTCTTCGGCGCACTTGATCTCATCGTCGATGATACGGAGGAGGTTGGCGTCGGACGGCAGCTTCTTGGCCCCCGAAGAGAATAGAGCGAGAGAAGGGAAAGAGAGAGCGGTTCGCTCTCCTATGGTCGCCCGAGAAACGATCCCCTCCAGGGACAGGGGACGGAGGAGGGCGGAGTGGTGACCGCCATGGCAACTTCTTCCGAGACACCGGATCGCGAGAGGAAACGCAGCAGACAATGCTCGCCGGAGGGGGGTGGAGAAGGCCATGGCCGCCGCCCGCCGACGCCTTCTAGAAGGGATGGAACGAAACCTTAATGGCAGGCCGAGTAGGGTTTTAGCGAGGGAGTCTACTCGTAGTCTAGGGTTAAAGAGGGAAGTGGCGGTAACATGTTCCGGCGAGTTCAGAAATTATGCAGTACCTTACCTTGGGATCAAGGGTCACATGATACAAATTTCTCACCGTTCGATCGAGTGTCTGAACAGAAAAGAAATAAGGATAGTTTCGGAAATGGAATACTTCTTGGCTGCAGTTGTTACCGGCACCACCGGAAAACTAGCGCAAGGAGTAGACTGCAATAATGATGTTTTGAAGGATCTGATTAAAAAAAATTTGAAGTGCAAGAAGCCAAGAAGTGTATGTGCAACACTGGCAAAGTGAAGAGGGCTAAAAGAAAATTTTCCCATTTGATCATGAAAAATATCATGACAAGTTGCAACTACATGCCCCACAAAGTTGCAACTGCAAATCTAATCACCCCAAGCAAAGTAATCATCATGAGTTAATTCAACAGCTGCTTGATCAAATTTCATGAACTAGCTTGTCAAACTAGTTGTTCGATAATCACCGTCAGAGCTGCTTTGCTTTTCCATCTTCCTCCAAAAATGAAGGGAACATCTATTCAATCCCTCTAACCGGTAAATCATCATGCTTTTGGTGATGTTCAGCAGACAATGACAAGCAGCACTTTGGTTCTAATGGAAGCATCAACAAATAAAAGAGGAACCATGGAGCATCGCCATAAGAAATAACTCCTGGCTTACCAATCTTTCCTACCACAATAAGGAGAAATTATTGTCTACACTGCATGCACCAGCATGATCATGCACATTGCGTTATTGCGGTTCTTATGATGGTGCACCGAGATACGTGTCAGAGGAACCGGCGGCAATTAAACGACTCGGGTGAAAAAGGAGGAAAAAAAAGTTCTAAATTGAGTCAAAAAGCTAATAACTAAGATAAAAGAAGCTTGGCGAGTTATGATGCTGCAGCAGCAAGCGTAGCACAGAGAACTCGAAAGAAGCTATTCCTCTCTCTTGGTACAGCTCATTTTAGGAGGCAGGCTTGTTTGCATATCTAACAGGTGCTCTCTTATCCCTTGATGCTGAAAACAGAGGACCAACAATCTTCTTGAAGGTGTAGCCAAAGTCTGATTGGTTAACGAATGGAAGCTAACAGAAGATCAACCACCGAGTTGGACTATTCTCCCTTGTACCTTAGCTAAGCTACCATTCCTCTTATCTCATGCTGTTATTGGCTGCCTTTATGGCCATGTTGGTGCATGCAGTACAGGCAATAATTTCTCTCTCACAATAAGACAGGCTTGTTTATAGATAGCTTATGTACACAAAGAAAAGGTATTCTTGTGTTCTTCCAGAAAGCAGACTAAATGCAGGACAAATGGAGAGATCATCATTATCCTCAGACACAGCTTTTACTCGCAGAAAAGGACTAGAAGTATACATGCAAGAACATAAGAGGTAAATGTATGATGTCTTGAGAACAGGCTGTCATCTTTATTCATGCATAAATTCTGGCCAAATGCAGGATTTATTGCCCATTTCTTCCTGAAAGCAGACTCACATGCTCAAAGAGCATGAATGCAAGACAAGTGCAGAGATCAACAATATCCTCAGATGCAGAGGTTTTATTTGCAGAAAGAACTAGCAGCATAGATGCAAGAACATAGAAGGTAAATGTGTGATCTATTGAGAACAGGCTTAGTCATCTTTATTAATATATAAATTCTGGCCAAATGCAGAATTTAATGCCCACTCTTTGACCAATGAATATGATGCATGCTCAGACTTCACCATCCCAGAGCTCCTCCACACTTTGGTAGATACATTGAGGGTGAACAAAGAACTCACCTGTCCATAGCCTAGCCTGTATACCACAGACCAAAAGAAGTGTTAGAAGCAAAAACAACAGAACAAATCCTTCTACATATATACGTGTACATTCTTTATTTAACCAATCATGTTCCTTTGAAATTGTTCATATCAGATGGATTTGAAAACTCATCATAAAATTCCAATCTCTTGGGTGATGGAACTTTAAATGAAAGACAGATAAGTGCCTGCTCAAATTCAGAGAACTTGGCAAACAAATCGTCAGCCATAGACCAGTCATGTAAAGTTATAATTAATATTTTGTTCTTTTAAGAAAAATTTAAAATCCTAGATACAAAGTGAGCAGCAACCAACTTGTTGACCAAAAACAAATAAAATGTAATAACGGAACAATAGGCATGGCTTGCATTAAAAAAATTTAGATTAACCATCAAAACAATGGTTACTAGATATATTATGATCTTTAATTGTCAACAATAATAAAAAAAATTCAATAATAAACCTCCCTTTATCTAATGTTTTTTTTAAAGGATTAAATGCCTCTTTCATCTTCTGCACTTGAAGAAAACCTCGTATCAAGCAGTACTAGGAAGAAACAGCAAGTCCAAAGGAAAATTTATAAAATATGCTATTTCATTAGTTTTTATTGCTCCTAGTTTGAAAAAGCTGTTCCCATCCTCATGTCACATAATTTTAGTCACACAAGGTTTCAAACAGAAAATGGCCACTTGCCTGTTCAATTTCAGAGAACTTGGCAAACAAGTCATCAGGAATAGACCATTCAAAAATGTCCAGATTTTCCTTTAACCTCGCTTCATTTGTGCTCTTGGGAAGCACACTATGGCCCATTTGAAGCCCCCATCGTAGAGCAACTTGTGCAGGCGTCTTGCCCAATTTCTCAGCAACCATAACCACCACAGATTTCTTAAGGACATCACTGCCTTTCAACCAACCAGGTGAACCCAGGGGGGAATATGCCTATGAGAAGTCCACAGGTAAATTAATTTGATAGAGAATCATATGTGCAATTGTTCTTGATTAGTTTTTGGCAAACAAAGAGAGAGAGAGAGCACTGATGACAAATTGTAAACTTACAGATAAGTGAATATTCTCTGACTGACAGAATGCGCGAAGCTTAGTTTGCTGCCAACCAGGGTGGCACTCCACCTGGTTGGCAGCTGGAGGCACGCGTGCAATAGCAAGCAAATCCTCCAACTTCTTGGTAGAAAAATTACTCACACCGATGGCACGAGCTTTACCTGAATCATACAACTTTTCCATTGCCCCCCATGTACCCGGTATGTCAAGTTCGACACAGTTGTCAGGGCCAAGAACAAAAGGAGTCCCCTTCTTACAGCGAAAAGGCCAATGGATCTTGAACAAATATGCAGCACAGTAAGTTACAAAGTAATAATTTGTCATGACAATAATTATATCATAAACTAGAACCTCTGACTCAGCTAAAATGATACAGAGAGACTGAGCAGCCATGAACAGTGTTATGTCTGGAAGTGCTAATGCGGTGTTTAAGACAATACTGTGTCATATAAATGCATCTGGCAAAAAGGAAGCAATCTTCTACACTAGATACGAACAAATTGAACACTACTGCACAACTATTTACATAATATGTATGGTCCAAATTGTCAGTTGATACTCCTTACCAGACTTCAGTTTCTAACTCTGCCACAAACTTTGAAACAGCACGTATGAGTGATTCTGTTTGCAAAGCAAGAGTAAGAAAGAAAGCACCATGGTGACTCGGTAACTATGTGACCCTGAAACATTAAAAGATATCTCGAAAAGTAGAGTTTCTAGCGGCAACCATTTTACAGTAGAGATCAGGTAACACAGCATACTCTACAAGGTTAAGTCTAAAGAATCTCTAAACCACTGCAGGAAACCACTCTTAAGTCCAGTTCGCCCACGTCGCCTTCCATTGGGATCTCCCACTAACATGCCCATCTACAGTCGAGAATCCATGGCAGAGAAGAAATGCATAGTCCAATATTGCTATCATGAGTTGCTTCCCTGGTAAAGGTGATTTTTGAAACACAATTAGTTTGAAAAAAGAAAAAGGCCGCTAGTAGAAGCCAGGTGCCTGGACTGTATTTAGCTTTCAGGGATCAGAACTGCCTTTGCCTGATTGTGTGACAATTGGAAATATTTGCTTTAGTAGAAGAAATATTTCTTTTTAACACTTACCATCCTTTGCATTGCATAAACAAAGGGATCATGGGTTTACCTAAGAGCATTTTCATCAAAGAAAATATTGAGGCAAATAAAACAATTTTTGACAAAAATATTCTACAACAGATGGTTGTTCTTTAAGTAGCTTAATGCAGGGTCCAGAATGTGTATTATTTTAATAGAACAAGTCTTTTTTTTCCAAAAAAAGGCGTTAGAAATCATGGATCTCACTAAAATATAACATCTGCGAGCATGCATGAATGTCAGACCCCGAAGTAAACTGTAACATCAAGCCGAGCCACCATTGACAATGCTGAGAAACTTACAAGGTAAAGATCAACATAGTCTAGCTGTAATGCTTTCAAAGTTAAGTCCATTGATGCTGGCACATCTTCTGGTGCATGATCACTATTCCTGCAAAATAGTTTTGCATAGTGTTAAATAATAGAAAGGTTGTCAGGTTGCTTGGAGAGAAGTTGGTTCTTCAACACCATAATAGCAGATGCTCTACTGTGTAAGAGTTAAAAGCCAAGAAGCAAGGCCAACCATAATTTAGAGGTGATAAAAAGATCTTGACGCTTGACTACACCCTCATCAAATAGCTTCTTCAGAGAGAAACCAACCTACAAATACCACAAAAGTATATTATGCTCATCTTAGTTCTATGCGTGCAAGGCAAAGCTGCAAAAGGTCTCCAAAATAAGATGGAATTTGGCAGCAATGAAAGCAGAAAACTAATCCAAGAGCCAACACGTAGAACTTAATCATGAAGTTAGCCACCTGGATTCTATATTTTCATAAAAAATGTATTCGATAAGATTGAACAAAAAAAAGATCATTTACCAACTTACAAGGGTTTTCACAGCTTCATATCTCTAAAATATTTTTAAGGAAGAAAAGGTGAGGAAAATGAAAGGGGGAAAAGGAGAGAATTCACTTTCATGATTTATGGAGACAAGTCTGACATGGTTGTGAAGGATGAAATTCTATCTCGTCACTACTCTTAGAACTGTCAGAGCACCTATTTGATGCTGATTCTAGTAACATTTCATGCTACGGTGGGCACTACATGTTTCTTGAATCCTCTACCATCTCAATTTGAGGCCAAGGTCCACATTAAGAAAATTGGTTAACTAAGTTGAATCTCAAGCAATGCCATAGTATAGTAATCTAAATTTGTGACTTTTGGTTTGGTTCTAATGTTTGGCCTCCTCTGAAATTCTAATGGAACTGAATTATGATATTCATATCTCACCACACCTTATTGTGATGATCATGATCGACAGTGTACAGATGCTTAAAAACTAGAAGTCCCACATTTTGGAGGCCTCTTGCCCATGTATCAAATGGGCATAAAGTGAATGATAAAAATATAGATAACAAGTAAAAGTATACTATATACTACATAATTTGCAAATGCAAACCATTGATCTTGATCTAAATATTTTAAAACATATTCAAACAAAAAATCAGCTAATTTGGATGCTTTCGAATTATAGATCAAATCAAAACACAATATCATACTGTTCAAATTATTCATATTTGTATCCATTTGAACATGGCTAAAAGAGCTTTGAAGCATGCGATTTTTGTTTGAAGGCATTTTATAAATCTTATATCATGATCAAAGGTGTGATTTTTCATTTTAAGAGGCCACCATTGATTTTCATTGGGGAGCAGTTGGGGCCTCACACATACATAAAAAGAAGATTTGGGTAATATCATGGTCTGGTAAACGGGCCTGTACCAGCCGGTTCAGCACGTACCGTACTGGTACTGGCGCCAACCGGAACGGTTTAGCCGTGGAAAGGGGCCGGAATCGGTCGGTACCGACCGGTTTCTGCTGCGTACCGGTGCGAACCGAACCAGTTTGCACCGGCCCGCGTGCAGGGTAGCGCGCCCGCACAGGAGATTTAACGCCACAGAGTGGCATTTAATGTGGGGCGCGCACGCTTAGCTCTGTCGGTACCAGTTCAAACCAGTCCGAACTAGAGCTATAGCGGTCTGGTAGGCGACCGGTACGCCTACTGGTACTGGTACGAGATACCTTGGGTAATACTCCATTAGCAAATTGTTGGCTACTTCTTCATTGTAATTGATCGGTCAATAGCTTTTGGTGCCAAATTGTCTCAAAAAGTGCCCACATATACATATACAAATGCATATATATGTATGTATCCAAACGTGTGCTCGCAACTATTTCTATTCTATTTCATATGGACACCAAAGCAAGACAATCTTTTTCATTTATAATTCTTATAGAGAACCATTCGTTTAGAATAAACCAGACAAACGATAGTTCAACCTATCTTCATATGAAAATGCAGCACCTGCGCATAAGATTAATTTAAATTAACATTTACCTGTTCATAAGCATAGAACAACTGAAGTATTACCTGAACACATGTTTTATAAGAAAGAATCATATATATTTAATGTTCAAACTTGTCTACTCATCATTATACAAAAGTCATTGCTCAAAAAAATCATTATGCAAAAGTCTAGAACAGTCTACATTCCAGATGCAAGAGTATTAACCGACATATCTAATTTATCACACTATGCTTTTGTGTCTGTAGGTTATGGTTGAATATTCTCTTTGCCAATGCATGATGTGATTATGCCAAGTGCTCATTGATACAGGCATGATAAGTGAAAGCACTGGTTTTGATTTCCTTCTCAGAGTTATGCTAGACCTATAAGATCATCAATAATTCACTAAACCCTGTTTAGGTGATTCTTTTCCTCCGATTATCATAAAATGCCCTAATAATATCATTAAAAAATCACACCACATATAATTTAACAATTGAATTATTGAGAACATGCATCTCCAAGTCTGCTTCATTATAATCAAAAGATTGTTTTCCTAGCCAGATACATGGGTCCACCAGTTGGCACCTGCACCTCTCCTCTTAGTGCATGAGCTGGGGAGAGGTTCTGGTATTAACTTGAAAATGTGGCACTCCAGACATTATTCTCAAAAAAAAGTGGAGAAAAATCTTAGGTTTCGAGAAATACCTCCTTCTCGTTATCATATACTCGAGCACAATCAATATGTCGGTAACCAACCTGCATCAACAAACAGATAACAAAAATGTCAAACGTAAGAAGAATACGAAATCTAGCAACAATGTTTCAGACTAAACCATTACATAGATAAAATGGTCTTTATTCATATCTCACAACATCAAGACAAGCATGATCAGAACTCAAAAAAGCAACTGTTAGCTTTAAATGTAAAATATCGAGATGGAAGTAAAATCATAAAAAAATTATGATTTAAAATAATATTCTCAATATTTTCTTCCGAGAGAAACAAACTCGAATTATCTGGTAAATCAAGTTATATTATTAAGAAAAGGGCACTACAGAAATTTGCAGCATCCAGTATCAGATACATTAGCTGATTTAGGAGCTAGAGCAGTTACATATGGAACAGAAAACACTGCATTGAATTAACCCAAGAAAGGCTTGCAACTAATCCACATTAATTTGCACCAATTTCTCAAAGAAAATCTGGTGGCGGGCATATAAAGGTCATCCATCCAAAACCATTATTTTGGTCCTTAGGTGAGACAGTAAACCCACTCTCATCAACATGAAAGTATCACATTAAAAAAAAATACAGGTCAAAACTGTATGGTGAAGCATCATTCGCTCCTCAATTTTTTTTTTTCCCTCCTACTTTCTTTACCATTTATTTACTCTTGAACAAGCCCAAATCTTGTTCCCACAATACATTATAAATGATGAATGACAAAAAGAACAGAAAGCACATAGCAATTTCATGTAATGGATGAAATCAAAATTCTCGCAAACTTCTTTTTAAAGGATACGCAAAGAAGGTTATATGAAGAGGGAGATATTAGGACCTTCACAGCAGTAACAACAGCATCTCCAACAACTCCAGGCTCAGCCTTCCATGTACCTAATCCCACGGAAGGGATCTTTGCCCCAGTACTAAGAGGAAAAAACCTAGCCATCTCTCTCGGGTGGAGATTGAGAGCTACTGGCTTTTAAACTTTGTTGAAAGAAGTTGAAAAAGAAGATATAAGAGTGAAAGAGAGTTGTGGAATAGGCGGTGTGTAACAATAAGGTTCTCACCCAAAATGGCTAGTCAGAAAGTATTATTTGGACTTCTTGAGCCTATATCAATATTCAAGATCTATCTAGCGAATAATTGATGTAGAACTAAAAAGACACCTGCTCGGATCCTCACATGCTTTCTTATTTAAGTCTTGATATCCTCGTCAAGCTAAGGGTTCAAATCCATTCAGATCTAATCACAAACACCACGACTAGCCTGTGATCGATCCTAATAGACCCGTACTGCAGTATCTCCTAATCCACATAGGTTATGGATCGAATCCGCTCTGATACCATTTGGAACAATCCAAGACCTCATCTAAAATGGCTAGCCGAAATGTATTATTTGGATTTTTTGATTCGATATAAGTATTCAATATTTATATAGTTGACGTGGGACTAAATATGTATTCGTACGGATTCGTGTGAGGACAGTGATGTGGCTTGAGCATACATTTTCTTAAAGCGACATCGATCAATGCATGCACTGATGTTGCTTAGTTAAAAAAAAAAAAAGTTAAAAAAGTTATGCCCACAGTTCTCGCACCATCAATCAGTGCATACAGTACTGAAAGAGAGTGATGGAAGAGTCAGTGCGAGACTGGGGGCGTACGTTTTTGAGAGCAACATCAATCAATGCAATGCACTGATGTTTCTCGTTTTTTTATCTAAAAAAGAATGCCGACAATTCTTGTAATATCAATCAATGCATGCACCTTTGGGCGGAATTTGGCTGACGGTGTGATTGCTTTACTGTAATCTGGTTGCTATGGATTCCAAAAATAAAAACAGCTATGTGCGGTGGCAAGGCTGCTTCTGATCCTCACCAGTTTCTGTAACAGTAGAAACCTCATGCACCATCCACTTTTTTTTATAAACGCATGCACTGTTCACATGCATGCTTGCGTTTCCTATATGAGTTTGTAGCAGGGCTGAAAACGAATTGGACTGTGGACATCGATGTATCAAGATTTTAAGGGGCACATCCATAAAAGGAGAGAAGAAACAAGAGGAAAGGAAGAAAAGAAGGAAAGAAAAAGAAGAAGAAAAAGGAGAAAAAGGAAGAAAAAGAAAGTAAGAAAGGTGCAAGAAAAAGAAATAAAGAAAAGAGAGAGAAAAAGAAAAAAGAAAAGATAGAAGAAATAGAGCGATGGAGGATACCACGGCGATTAGAACTTTTGGGATCGGGTGGGAGTGGGACAGCCGGTGTCCTATTGCTGTGAGAAATCATGATACCCCCCATCTCACTGGATTTAAAAATAACTATATGCTGGGAGTTAATGTTGTTATAGCGGCTGAGTAGAAGGTAACAATCCAAGATGTCTTCAATTTGATCCCTTGTATACGTTATATAAAAGAAAATTTTTCCCCTATTATAAGTTGCTGGAGGATTTTTTTTAACTAGATATCCGAATCTAGATCTTGAAAGCTAGGTATTCTGATGTGAAAATAGGCACGTACATAACATCTAGTAAATGTCGGTTGCATGCACATGTTCCTAGATGAGTTGGCAGCTAGGTTTTCTAAAGTGAAAATAGGCTTGTGCTTAACATCTACTAAATATCCGATCGATGCATGCAGCCGAGCATGTTGCAGTCACTAGTAAACCTCACTAGATAAATGATTTATATTCTATTATTGGAATGAAACCTTATGCCCTACTCAAGCATATATCTTAATGCATCATATACTAACTTGAGATATAAAACTTAGAAATACTATGAAAACATTGTCATGTCCTGCATTCAGTGACATGCATCCTAATTCAGAGAATTGCATGAAGCCTTGAAGATAATGCCGGCAAGATAATTAATGCTATACCCAAATGCGTATCTCAATGCAATGTAAAAAAAAGGGAGAGGCCTTGGTGCACGAGGCTCCTGCAATTGCAAGATTTGGGGAGAGTCAAATATAAGCACCATTTGCTCCATATATAGAGAGTGTATTTCTATATTTCAAACTCGTGACCTTCAAGTTATAATGAAGCAAGCTCACCGTTTGTGCCAACGCTCATCTTCATCTCAATGCATTGTGTTCTTGTCACACCCCGAACCGATTACTTGGGTCGCCCATGTAATACAACCACATGAACTCTAAAGCGTTGCCTTAAAGATCATGTAAAGCCTATAAGATGAACAAAATCTCTAATAAAACTAGAAAATCATCGCAATCATAGAATTCAACCATATTTAAATAAATCCCTTATTATCAAATAACAAAGTTTACTAAATTACTAATTTAAATGCTCATCTGGTAACAGAAAAGCAACTTTCTAACTAGTAACTCTGATGCTCGAATTTCATGACCAACCCATCCAAAATTATGTATTTTACGACTCTAGAAAAATATATATAATAGATGGATATAAGCTTTCTAGTCTTGTAAGAATCTCCAACTACTACATCAATATAAATAATATAAATTATGATAAAGATAATGGGAAAAACAATATCGAATGAAATAAATACCATAACAATTGTTGTTGGAAATTGGACCCGGGGGCAATCTTCGGTCGAGGGAGAGGGAGCTGCGGATCACCACGGCGGGGCGGCGACCAGTCGGCGGGCGGCGTCCTCCGTCTGGGGTGGCCGGAGAGAGGGAGCTGGGGGTCCTCACGGCGGGGCAGCGATCCGTCAGCGGGCGGCGTCCTCCGTCTGGGTGCCTGCGGACAAACCGGTGGCCGGGTTTTCCGGCGCCGGCCCTCCGACGCTCAAGTCAGGGAGGGGGCAGATAGTGTAAGGAGGAGATGAACAGTGCTTGTAAGGCGCGGAATTTCCCAACCCCCTCCTGAGAAGCCAAGGCTCCCTTTTATAGGTGGGGGTCGGTTTACCTGTGATGTAACAGGGCGAGGCCATAGTACGGCTCGGCATGTGGCTCAGGTCGGCGCACGGTCAGGCGAATCATTGTGCTGATGTCGGCGGTGAGGGCGTCGTACGACCCGAACCAGTACGCTACCAGGCGAATCATTGCACTGGTGTCGGAGGTATGGCCGAGATCAGAGACTTATCATGGTTGACCAGACTCTGCTGGGCTAACTTGCCGTGGAGAGCCGAGGATCCGTAGATGTCAGGAGCCATGCGCATTAATTGTGGAGTAAGCCGGAGATCCGCATTAATGGTGGAGTAAGCCGGAGATCCGCATTAATGGTGGAGTAAGCCGGAGATCCACATTAATTGTAGAGTGAACCGGAGGGTTACAGCGGCCATGCGCAATAAATGCTAAAGCAGTGGCAGGGTATGGTCCTCAGTTGGACCTCGGAGGAGTACGGCCGTAGTAGGTGGCTGACAAGGGTAGACCTTGAGCATCAAGATTTTCCTAGGTCGGAGGTCTCGAGGTCGGATGTCTTGAGGTCGGGCGTTCCGAGGTCGGACGCCGACTTTGGCCGTTCAGGGTCGGCGATTGTGCGGCTTCTTGGGGGCATTTGTGTCACTTGGGGGGAAAATCTTATTCCCCCAACAACAATATTTTAAAAACTCATTCAAAACAACATATATATATATATATATATATATATATGTCATCAATATCCATCTTATCAAAAGAAATATATATCACAAATACCAACAAATTAAACCATTTATTTAGCCATGGTTTCATATGCTTTATCATCCATTTTTCACTATTTTAATTCCAAATTCGATAACAATTTTTTTCGGCTTTATACTAACCAAATCGTGCTCCAGTCTATAACTAATAAACAAAATTTCCACGTGTGAGCCCATAGTGGCTATTCCACATGTAAATTCATAGAGGCTATTCCACATATAAGCTAGTGGAAACTGTCCTATACACAAGCTTATAGAGGCTATCCCACACATAAGCTCGTGAAGGCTATTTCATGTATACATCATAAAGACTATCCCACGTGTAAGCACGTGGAGGTTAGTCTAAACTAATTCTTATTCCTCTGATTATTGCATATTGTTCTTGTCAAATCGATTTTGATTTATTAATGTACTTATTACAATTTTAAGATATCTAGAATCATACAAAATGGTATTATCTCATGCAAAACTGAATTCATCAATGCAAATCCAACGATACAAAACCAGTGATACAAATCAATAAATAAGTATATACTGGTGATCACATACAGAGATTCTTATCTCTATTAGTGATTGACTCATCAGATGCAATGTTTACATGCTCAAATTGACGCAGTTCAAGAGCATGTGTATAAAATAATGAATAAACCAGTAGTATAGAAGATTGTACATGTTGTTGAAGTGTCAATGCAGTAAACAGAGTACCAAACTAAGGTTATATTCTGGTAATCAGTATGTTGCTCTTTTGAGAAAACTTAAGAACCTAGTTACGAAATAAGCAGCAACCAACTTGCGGACCAGAAATCAATAAAATGTTCTCAGAGAATAACCGGTCTGACTTTAGTTCACCATTGTTTGATCGACTGTCAAAATGCCGGTTGTTGGCTATATTACGATGTTATATTGCTACAATTATGCAAATTTGTGATATTCAACTGCCTTTTATCTTTTTTTAAAGGATTATACATCCTCTGCACTTTTGGATTTCTCGAAACCAATATCGAGAGGTAACAAGAAGTAAAAAAAATTACAAAATGCACTGCTCTACGTAGTTCTTTTTTTTATTATTACTTCTAGTTTCAAATTGCGCATATGATCAGCTGGATATCAGAACTCAAATAATATAATTTTAGTTGCATGGGACTTCAAACACAAAATGGGTACTTGCCTGTTCAATATCAGAGAACTTGGCAAACAACTCCTCAGGAATAGACCAGTCAAATATGTCAAAATTTTCCTTTATCCTTGATTCTCTTGTGCTCTTGGGAAGCACACTCTGGCCCATCTGAAGCCCCCATCGTAGTGCAACTTGCGCAGGAGTAGTCTTGCCCAATTTCTCAGCAACCGTAGTCCCAACAGGATTCGTAAGGACATTGCTGCCTCCTTTTATGCTAGGTGTACCAGCCTACCAGGTGAACCCAGCGGGGAATATGCCTGAGAATTTAACACACAGACAAATATTGAATTGTGAGGTTACTGGTCAGCATATAAAAAGAGCTTATAGTAAGTAGTAATAAGTTGCATAACTTACAGAGAGGTGAACATTCTTCGACTCACATAACTTGCGAAGCCTAGCTTGCTGCCAACCTGCAGGGTGGCATTCCATCTGGTTGTCAGCCGGAGGCACTCGTGCAATAGCAAGCAAATCCTCCAACTTCTTGGTAGCAAGCAAATTACCTCGCCCGAGCCCGCTGGTTGGCTTGTGGCCTTGTGGGCACAGAAGCTGAAATCCCCTCCCATGCTCTCTCTCTCTCTCTCTATCTATCTATCTATCTATCTATCTCTATCTCTTAACTTTACTCGTCGGAGGATAGCAGCATCCTGCTTTCTTTCTTCCTTGCTTTATATAATTAGCCAGCACGGAGCATCAACCACCCCCTCTCCTGCTCTCCTTCCCCTTGCTAGCTAAAAGGTCTGGATCAGCCTATGGCATCTTGCTCTCTTTCCCTCTTCTTCTCCCTCCCTCCCCCTCCTCTCTCTTTCCCCTCCTCCAAGAATTCCAAGTTTTAACTGTTCTACAACCTCTATAAGACTAAATGGGTACACCAATATGTATATATGCTTTTATATATATATATACACACACTTTTATCCCAAAAAATTGGTATTATTATTATTATTATTATTATTATTTGAGGAGAAAGGAGGACAGAAAACGTCCCTCCAGATTTATTTATTGGGAAAGCGAAGTATTCGCAAATAAGCCATTTAACTTGTTATTGGTGAGTTAAGGGAGGGTACAAAGGATACTGTGGCAACGTGCATGCCTAGACACTGATGCACGTCCTTCTTCGAGCTTCTCATGCACCTTTAGGATATCCTGCCGCCTTATATTTCCCAGTTACTCCGCATTGTTCCGGAAAAATTGATATATTGTTGAAACTTGAAATTTTGAAATTTATCTTTAGCAAAAACAAAAAAAAATAAATTTATATTTTAATTTACATGACATTTTTTTTCCTCACGCCATCCTATTTCTCTCTAATGTGGATATCATTCTTTGTTAAATTTATGTCATGAATTGTTTGTAATAAGGTGCTATTTTAGTACCAAAAGTTATCAGAAAAAAATTAATAATTTTTTATTTTTTATAATTATATATATTAATAAAATTTATTTATGGCCGGCGATGATGACCCGGTCCTTATTCCGGTTGGGTCCGGATTTATGGATGGTCAAACCGGTGATGACGACATTAATTTTTTTTATTCCGGTTGGATAAACAGTCTGGTTTCTAAAGTATTAATTTTTTTTATACATTGGTTTTAATCGAGAGGAGAAACTTGTTGCGGTCATTGTATTAGCCTTGCTTTTCTTTCCTTGTGTTCGAGAATTCTCACATCGATCGACCGATTGCATTCGAATTCGAAGAGAGATCGGGGGTTTCAAGAAGAAATCGGAGAGAAAGTAGCGTGGAATCGGCCATCGGGCGCGGAGAGCCGCGAGGATTTTTGGTATGGAGATCCAGCAGTGGGAGGCGGTCTGAAGAAATCTAGGGCATTTGTTGGAATCTCAGGTTCTTCGAGGAGGAGGAGGAGGAGGAGGAGATGAAGGTGGTGGTGGGGAGCCCAGGCACTTGGAGCGGGCTGCTGCTGAGGATCGGGCAGTGTGCCTTCGCCGGTGCTTCGATTGGGTTCATGGTCTCCGCTCTAGGGTTCTCCAACTACACCGCCTTCTGGTATGACCCAATCCCAAGGTCCCTTTTTAATATGGTAGCCCTTAAACTATAGTGTTCATCTAATATCGAATTGAGTGATTTGGCAACTCAGATGCTTAATTCTAACTCTAATTTTCTTATATTTGATACTTTAGTTTAATCTCATAAAGTTACATATTTATTGCCGTACCTTTATGCCTCTTTGATTTAGCCTGTGACTTCTTTTTGTTGAGATATCAAGCTGATTGTTTATCGTTAAGCGCTCTTATATATCGGGATGGCTGTAGATGTCCAGTTAGTGGTAGAGGGGGTTTCTAGGCGGGGACCTAACGACATAATAGTCTTGTGGTTAAGTTTTTGAGTTAAAAAGTAAAACTTTTGCAAATGATGGCAACATATTAGGCATTGCAACCCCCGGGGAGGCAGTTAAGTAGCCTATTACTGTCCAACATGCACACATTACAAAAATAGAGCTAATATGTTGGCACTTATACAACAATCCAAATAAGGTTGGTCCTGACCAGATGATCGAGAGCCCAGGCACTAATGATCCAAGCCATTCGATGTTATGTACTATCTTTATATTATTTACTATCAAAAAATCATGTGATTTAGAGATTCTTAGCCTATGCAGCACTTATACATCCAATGGTAAATATGGACAATTTAAATAACACGAACAATATATATATATATTGACCAATGGCTGCATAGGCTAGTGCTCTCCAAATTGCATGATTTTTAGCAATAAACAATTTAGAGATAGTAGATCACATTGAATAATGCAGATCATCGATGACAAGCTCCGATCCTCTAGTCAGGACCGACTTTATTTTGGCTATTGACCCACAAATTATCTCCACATATGTATCTCCAAACTTAAATAGTCGACAATAGTAAATGGCTTCGAACTTCTCCAAAATCTTATGCTCGGTCTTAAATAATCAACGAGAATAAACAGCATCGAACTTGTTCAAAACAGTCAGCACATGGATTGTTTGTTTCTAGCTAGTACTTTTAGCTAATTAACCAGCAGAGTATAATAAAAGGAAAGTTTACTCCCTGATATACCTAGGTCAGTATTGTGCAATCATATTTTATGATTCTGAAATGATAAGTTCATGAAAGAAAACGATTTTGCAGATTATGCTTTGTAAAGCTTGTCTAGCATATTCAACATACTGTTCTGATGATATTGACTTTTTCATTGGACTGAATTGTTGGTAATGCCTTTGGATTCAGCTATTTGATTTCTTCTATGGGACTACAAGCATTATGGAGCTTGGGACTTGCATGTGTTGATATCTATGCCTTAAAGATTAAAAGAGATCTGCATAATCCTATGTTAGTAAGCTTGTTCTTGGTCGGTGACTGGGTAATGTTTCATCCCTTTACTCTGTTTTAGTTACATGTCACAATTAGATGACTTGATCAGTTCTTAGAATTTAATATTCTCTTTGCATGCATAAATGATACATCAATCCCTCTAGCAGACGAACATAATCCTTATGTAAGGCAGCTGAGGTTTTTCGCTTCATTTATGGCAAGTTCATACTCAAATACAATTGAAACTTGTCTGACGGGAAATGCTTGGTGGACCTGCTTATAGGACATAAGTCATGGAACCCTTTATAAATAACATCACCATCACCTGCTTCTCTTTAAAATATTTGTTTTCTTTAGATCCAGCTGATGAACAAAGTCACGGTGCCATATCTGCTGTCCGATGTTTTTTTTACCCATGTTTGTTTCAAGTTACACTGCTCGATGTTTGGTATAATTTCATTTATTAAATGAAAGTAAAATGGGATTTTGGAACTCTTTGACAGAATATTTCAGGACATTCTGAATGCAATCATTTGCTCAAATAATGCATGTTTCTATGACTTAGAGAGAGAAGCTCTGCAAGCTTACTATTGTTTCACTGTTGTACTCACTAAGTTTACAAGAATCTCTGTGATGTTTCTGCTTTCTATGGTATGACATGATGACTTTTGTGTACCATGCGACATGTCAATACTCCCTTTCCATCTGCATATTTTAGGGAAGTAATTAAACATCAAGTTGCCTCTGGTCCACCTTTATGGGATATTAAGGTTTGCAGTCTAAGGAACTAATTCAGATTACCAAGAAAACATTTGATGAAAGCAGTTTTTGTAGCTAGGATCTGGAACTATGTTTTTTTCTTAACCCCCTTAACTGAATTGAAGTCAAGACTTCTTCAAAAAGCCCATAGGAAATTCTGTGAATCTATCCACATTTCGTCACATGTAATTTGTGTTGTGAAAATTGAATGTGAAAAGAAAAGACGAGAAGTTATGCTTGTTTATGTTTGATTAACAAGGGACTGTATTCATGGTGAGGGTACATAAATTAATCTTATACATCTAACATAATTGGGTAATATGAAAGTATTCAACTCATTTCGGGTACCATTCATTTCTAAGCTGAGGCATTGTGCCATGGTTATATTTGTATTTTCGCTAGACCTAAGTCACAAATCAAAGTTGCAATCTTGTTAGAGTTATCACTTTGTCTCATCTGGTCAAGTTTGTGTGCATTGTTTTGGATGTTGTTGCATATGAACAAGAACTGATTCTATCTGAAACTTTTGTATGATCTCCATTTCATAGCTTCATGAAAACACAGTTGATCCAATCTTCATTTTTTTCTTCTTCTTTGTCAGTTAATTTTTTCTAATCAATTTCCAATTCCGTAATTAATTGTTAAGGAGTTTCAGCTGAATTATTCCTGCGGGCATGCTATAGAAAAAACATCACCAAAATAGCAAAATCTTGAGTACTGTGATTATAATTGTGAGCAGAAAGCAAGCAACGTGGTAAATGCCATTGCCATGTTAATTACTCAAATGAATCATAGAATGAACCGTGCGCTGAATCCATTATCTCATGCTGCTGTTTCTGTGATGTAGTCATTTACCTCATGCTCTTACCACTCTACTTGACATCTCGTCAAGTGTTGTTCATACCTAGGGATGTTGAAAACTGAGCTCATACAGGACTTCCTTTTCATATTTCTGTGTCACTGAGGCAAGTTATCCTACCTAATTCAGGTAACAGCAATCCTGTCACTTGCGGCGGCATGCTCTTCAGCGGCTATAACAGTTCTCTTTGCAAGAGATTCAGACTTCTGCAGAATAATTCTTCAATTCTCATGTGGCAAGTTTGAAATCTCCATTGCATTGGCTTTTCTTACATGGCTGCTAATTGCCGTATCTTCCCTAGTGATGTTTTGGCTCCTGGCATCAGCTTGACGGGTCTTGTATGAATCTCTCTTTTTTGTGATATTAATTACTGTTAAAAAAGAAACGAAATTCACCATAATTTAAGAAAATGGTGCTGAGCTTTGAGCTGCAAGTCACTTCCCAAGTTACCAGAACATGTTTGTTGTATACTTTACCTGTATTATAAAGTTCTAGCTCATGTAATGCTTTACAATCTAGCCTGGCCAGCTTTTTTCTGCATCTGCTGCGATAGTTGATGACAGTGCTGGCTATGGAAGCAGGCAAAAATGAGTTTCCTTTTTCTCTTTTCTTTTATTTGTTATTTTGTTTCAGTTTTTGCTGTACTAATAGCTTCCTATGTTAATGAGTCAGTCAGTTTGCTGATTAAGAGGCTTAGGTGGAGTCCTTGATAGTGTAGCATTCTATGGCATTCTATGGATAGGCCGATTTAGTTGCCTCCACACACCGTGGTATTATGCATCATCATAGCTCATCTTGTAAGGTTTTTAATGGACTCAGGATGTAAAGCATGAAAGAGGGGGAGCTGCAAGAACAGACTCTGAAAACCAAATGATCATGATAACGAGAGAAAATGCCCGTTTCAGTACCTTTGTGGTTGATTTCCTGTAACACACGAGCCTCCTCCGCTTAGGCTGGGCAAATGCTGAAGCCACTGAATTGACGCTCTGCATCTTGCACAATCCATGCCTGATTCCAAAGGAACTTCCTGATGAATGCATGATAAGATGAGGTTCTTTTAGTCATGAGATTCTTTATTCACATGTAGATATGTTTTTGAAGTATGCTGAAGTACATAAGATGGACAGATATTATGAATTCCTACGGTCTTTAAACTCTTACCCTCTACAACCCTGGTCTTGTTTAGATATTCTCTTTAGACTATTAAATTATTCCATACTTCTATGTTGAATAAATTTCCTACAACTTGGGTTGTGGAAGAGACGCTCCTGACTGTTCCAGATGCTGCGATATACCATTTCCTTTTGCCTGAAATCAGGCTCTCAATTACGTTGAATCCATTTCCTTTACCCTCACAAAGATACAGCGGTCAGCTTCCGAAGATTTGGATTAGAAGTCACTGTACTTGCTTGCAATCTCTACAATTCTAACTTGACCAAAGCTCGCGGTCGCATTGTTTAATTAGAAGACTTACAGGAGATTAAAAGGAACTCCAACTGTCCGCAATTGTAGCCAGGAAGTCAGCCGTAATCGCTCTGAATCGGAATAGGAGGTTGCTTTTCATTTGGCCAGTAATGATGCAAGTCATGGCCAGAAGTAAGTCGCAACTTGGGACAACATCAACAAAATGTCTTAATATTCCATCAATTTAGACCTATTATATAAATCTCACCTGACTACCCTTATTGACCGATCCAAGGCTTTCTATTTTTGATGGTTTGAAATCAATATACTTACGCAACCCTCGTTATCACATTCCATGAATGAGATCTAAACGAAATAGGCAAGTATTACTCGCCTATCCACCATGTTCATAGTTAACTGCATATCTCCTAGGAGGAGGACAAGGTATTAAAACCAAAACAAATGTAAGGACGACTGATCATGCTCAACCTTGCAACGTTACTGCTCCTGAAGCAGGAGGATAAGATCAACAAATAAAACAATACCCACAGGCAAGATTTTATCACAGAATAAAACTCTTTAACTTTCCATGTCCAATGGAGAAATTTATATCCACACACCCAGACTACAAACTTTCATGAGCCCAGCACTGGAACAAAGCATACATAGACGCTTATAAACTGACAGACAGCAAAATAGCCATACACTTGCAGCTAGAGACAGAAATAATAAGAAAAGAACAGGAACATAACACAACTATAGCTCTAATTGCAACCCAAACCACTCCAGTTTTCCATGCTCACATGACGATCTCAGGCTTTAGGATGCTTGATTTGATCTCTTTGTGAGGGAGCACGACACCTCCATTGCTGTATATCTCATCGCAGACGTGCACATCCTCCCCAAGGATAGTCATGTTTTCAACCCGTGCCCACCGTCCGACAGTGCAATGCCACCCAATAATGCTGCTAGAGATGCATGCGTGCTTTTTAATCCGAACTCCTCGCATCACCGTGCTCCTTGACAGCCTTACTCCAGACTCCAGAACGCACCCTGGTCCAATCGCAACATCTGGTCCGATCAGGCACCCCTCTCCGATCACAGCACTCTCATGCACCAAAACATTTCCCACAATGTGTGGGCCAACAGCTAGTTTATAGGGAGATTTCTTGCGAAGAGAATCCAGATAGAGCCTCAGGCCTGTGATGTAGTCCCTTGGCTGTCCTATATCCATCCAGAAACCAGGCAGGACCATGGCATAGAGCTTTTGATCTGCTGCAATTTTTGGGAAAACCTCTTTCTCGATTGAGGTGGGCTTCAGTTCAATGCGGTCTAAGACAGACGGATTCAACAAGTAGATCCCGGCATTGATCTTGTTGCCCACAAATATTTTTGGCTTCTCTACAAATCTATCAACCTTTCCAGTTTCCTCCTCCATAACCACAACACCGTACTTGGATGGCTCATCAACCTATCAGATAAAAGGTCAGGCTGCAAATAAAACAAATGTTACAGGAAATAATTGCCAAGACTTGGTTTATACCTTGGTTACCATAATTGTAGCCTCTCCGCCATGCGCTTTGTGGAACTTAATCAGCTCAGCAAATGGATATTCACTGATGACATCACTGTTGAGGACAAAGAAGGGTTCCCCAGAACCATCTATTAGCTTGTCTCTGGCTAGAGCCAGGGGACCAGCTGTTCCTAATGGCTCTGTCTCTTGGGAGCAGGTAATCTTGATATCAAGCTTGCTCTCAAAATCCTTTAAAAAGTTGAGCATTACCTGAATACAGAGACCTCAGATTAGGGCATGCAGAAACTTAATTGCAAGACAGCCCGCTAAATAGTATAGAGGACTGGTAGATATAGATAACAGGTCCATGCTTTTACCTCTGGTTGATAATTGATGGCCAAAACAACTTCTGTCACTCCAACCTCTTTCAAAGCTTCAATCTGATCATAGGTGTTATAAACCATTGGTTACAATGAAGAATTTGAATGTGGATTCCGGCGTTATATCCAAACAACTAAGAATATTGGTTCAGACTAACACTATGACTGCATAAAATCTATAAGGATAGCTTATCTTTCCTTCTGCCAGAAAAAATAACAGATCAACAAGACCAAGGTGATTCGATCTGAAAAGAATCTATAGAGATGTATCTACCAAAGTATCCCCTTATGGTTGATGTTAGCCCAAAAAATTAGTTAAAGTTACAGAAAGAAAGACCTAACCATAGAGATCAATATACTTGACAAAAATGCACTTGATTCTCGATAAAAAAAAAAAGAAGAAAAAAAATCTTAACTGATGATTGTTGTGAGAGATCTACAACAATATAAAAGTGCTTTGATCCAAAATAAATTATGGACATGGACCTACCGAGGCATGCCTTATAAAGGTTAGATGAATTACTAAAATTAGGCAAAAATGGAATTGAAGTAGCAAAAAGAAGATCTGGCCATAAAGACTTATCTAGTTGATACCACAACTGGGGCCAATTCTTGACATTCAAAGGTATAATGCAATCTCTAAAGTGACAATCCTTTAATCTGATTTAGAATTAAGAAGCAAGAGTCACAAAGTGAATTAAATGATATATGCAGAAAGAATTGTAGCATTCTTCATCTTTCCAAAAACTATTCTTACATTCATTTAACTGGCTCGATACACACAAATAAAGGTACAACATGCTAAAATTAGATTACGTTCTAAGACCAGACATCAACTATACATGAAAAAACAGTTTTTTACCTTAATGAGAATTACTCTTCCTCTTATTTACTCTAACAACATCATAACTACAGAAAACATATACCTGATGCAGGATCATGGGCTTGTTGGCAAAATCAACGAGAGGCTTTGGGACACTGAGTGTCAAAGGCCGCAATCGGGTACCAAAACCTCCAACAAGGATGAGTGCCTTCATTGTTGGCTGCTCCCTTCTTCCCCTTTTGATTAAATGGTAGAAATCAATACCACGAAGCAAACCAAACCTGAAACCTGAGAAGAAGTCACAGTATTCTACTTTATGGAACTCTATATTTGCATCTGTGAATGGAGAGTGATTGCCACTTTGTTCATAAAGGACTCTGAAAAGCTATTGATGTGACCAGCCTGGCATCCACTCCGCTCAGAAAAATTCCTTCCAAGCACCAAGAAAGCGACAAGATCATAGTGTCTTGACATGCAAGGAAGAAACCACAGGAACTGAAATCTGCGGTCGGGCAGTGTGGAAAGAAAAAAGATTGTGCAGGTGTCGCTCGAAGCATAAAAATCGGTAGGGTTTAGGTGAAAACTGTCGTTACGTTCTACTTGGAATGAAGCTCCAAATTCCAGCTAATATGATCTCGCCCTTTGTGTTTTCAATGGTCCTGTTTTTCTTGTGTTGTTTCCTTTTTTTGATCACAGGCTGCATTCATCAATGCAAGAAAGCCGAACCATTGAAGTTCCCAATAAACAAATTAAGCCACTGGTAAAAGATACTTCATTTTAACTCTTATTAGAGCCTTTTTTTTTCTTTGAGAAAACAATTGTTTCTTTCAACTCTTTGAAGTGAAGCACAACCACAACCTGAAGCATAAAGCTTTATTATAGGGTTGGTCTTATGAATTCTCTTTTGTTGGCTATTCCTAAGAAGTATGCATAACAGAAAGGAAAGTCCTCCAGAATCCTTTCAAAAGACTACGAATCATGTTGTAATTATGCTTTCCTTGAAAGGAAGAAAGGAAATGGATTGTAATCATTTAGAGTTATTTCTTTGATATTCATAATTCAGTACTCTAATGATTGGGTCAAAATTCTAAAAGAATCTCGGTTAATATCCTAAGCATAATTCTAGCAAGATGAAGAGAAGGGGAAGAACTCAACAATGCAGAAAAGATTTACAAGAAAAAAAAAAGGAATAGCATAAGACAAGAGTAGGGTAACAGAATGAAATCATGTATTTGCAATCAGACCTAGAGAAAGGAACTGAGAAGAGACTTTGTTATAATAGAATGAAATCATCTTAGCTGTTGGAAATCAGAAACTAGAGACTCTAAGTGGAGAAAAATACGGTTGATATTCAACTAAATCAAAAGATCATAAAAGAAAGGGCGGGAAAAGAGCAGATTTCACCAAATCTATTAAAAAAAAAAAAAAAAAACTGGCACTTAAAAGGAGCTCCAAAATGGACTTTTTTGTAGTAGAGACGCAAATAAGCTCTATAAGTCAAGTAAGTTGGCTAGTATTCAACTGAAGCACATAAAGGTAAACAAAATTCTCAAGATTGTAAATTTTTGGGTAGTTTTTTTTTTTAAAAAAAAAAGGCAAGTTCATCAAAATTATATGAAAAAACACTTAAATTATTATTATTATTATAAAAAAAAGCTTCCTAACAGGTGTGGAAACCCTAGTCGAACAACAGAAGCATAAAGATTAAAACTTTAATCATTTTCCTCGAATAATCGAACAACTCCCAGGCCACATTGCCGCATCCACCCGGAGATCCAACTCGAAGGGCCCGGACCGAGACAGGAAGACGCCTCCAGATGTCGGAAGACCGGAAACTTTAAGAGGATGAGATCACTACCTGCTACATAAATCTAGCAAGGAAAAAAAAAAGGGGGAAAGATTTAAATGGAGAAGCTTGTCGAATCTTACCAAGATTTTGGTCAGATTCCGACTAGAGGACGCGAATCCCGGCGAGTTCCAATCCCTGCCTCCTTATCTTCTATACACCCTTCGAGCGAGAAAAAGGGAAAAAAAAAAGAAAAGGGAGAGCAGCTCCGTGCTCAGGCTCGCAAGAAGTTTCAGAAAGCGAATCCCGGAGGGAGATCCCGCTGCTCTTCATATATAGCCACCTGCCGAGTTTTAGAACTAATCCTGGTTTACTCATTTAATAACGACGATAATCTCTATTCCATCTCCTTTCTATTTTTTTAATCTCTCCTCCTTAACGGTCGTCTCTTAGTCGGTGACGCTGAGAGGAGAGAGAGTTCGCTGTTCCCCTAACGGCGAGTCACGTCATACAACGGCAGTGTGCCGCCCATGCACGGCGCATGGGAAACAACTGAATTAGTAATAATACGCATTGAAAGTATGAACCTATTCATGTACAAATAGTGGTAGGTGAATAATTCATGGATTTGTTGTCATCCATGAAAAAAAATCAATGAATCACTCTCTAAATTTCTTGCTCATGTACTCTTATTTTTCTTTACGAAATGAGCAAGAACTAATATAAATATAATTTCTTGCGTACTTTCTTTCTTGTTGGAGAGTAAAACATAAATTAAAAATATGTCTTAGTTAAATATGAAAATATTCTTTTCCGAAGTCGAAGGAGATGTGCCACCTTTCATTTTTCATTCTTTATGTTTCCTCTCCTTGCTGCATTAAACTCTGACAATGATCATACACATAGAAAGATAGGAACTGGTCTTTCTAGGTCGGTCTAAATTGAAAACATATTCTGGTTAAATATAGAAATATTGGCGTTTTATTTTCTCCTCTTCTCTTTATATTTTGGAAGGTGACTGCACTAAAATTTTTGCAATAATATGATCATAGACATAAAAAGGGAGGAATTAACGTAGAAAAGATGAGAGTCTATTGAAAGACTTTTTCATCTAAATTGAAGGTTAGTTTATGGCACAACAATACACATGAAAAAAAATAGGAATTCGGTATTCTACTTACAGTATGTATGCCTTTTCTTTTAGATGATGTTTTATTTATATTTACTATCTTTGAAGCGATCAAGAAGCAAGCCAAATAGACTTATTTACTAAAGATGGAAGTATCTATTAACATATGGTGATGAGAGAGTTTTTTGTGTGATAAAAGTAGGCAGGAATGGAGGTTAAAATAAGTATTTCTTCTATTTCTTTTCAAATTGACGGATTGCAAGAAGATGGTTTACTTGATGTTATTCCGAGAATTGGCATTTTTAGATGATGTATGAAAAGAGTATGACTGCATAAATAAACTTGAACTAAGATGCAAAGATACGGGTAGAAGAAAGCAGTATTCCAATACTTCTATAAGAACTGAATAAAGTCACAACACATAAAAAGTAAATTTAAAATAAATGCAACAAAAGATACAAAACTAAAAGGAGTTTAGTTACAATCGACACTAAGTTTGACCGCAAGAATCTTTTCGATCTTTAAATGAGGCATCTAATAACCATTGTTGTTTGACTATTTTTCCACTTTATAAGTTTTAATTTTTACTATTTATTTGATTAAAATACATGCTCTCTAATATTTTATTTACAACTAGCATATAAACTATTGTTACATATTTAAAAAAATCAATAGAGTTGCTTCTTTCATTTCAACACTAAATAACAAATTTATATGAGCCCATTTTAGAGAATACAAACAAGGAGCATGTGCAATGTAAAGGCCAAAAAAAAAAGAAAAAAGGAAAAATGATTAATTGAAACGGGAACATGGATGTATCATTGCCCTTTATCATAGGGGTCTCACTGGGGCACATGCCTTCCTTTCTCAAGTTAGATTGACATAATAGATACAATTAACTAAAGAGCTTATGAGAGAGAAATATCTATATGGAAATTCTGATGCTACCTTGTCTTGTTTTAAAAACTTTAGATTCTTATTTTTTATTATTATTTTTATCTAAGATGGAAGCCATTAAAGCTTTTTGCAGCAATTCCTCTCGAACTGTTTCTTTTTTTCTTTTTTTTTTTTTTTTTTTTTTTTTTGCTTGAAACGGGTTGTTCAGACAGCGCGTGTCCGAATACACCCAAGAACATCAAAATACAAAATCTCGCGTAGTGCCAATGGCAACTCCCGCTCTCCTGCCCACAAGGCATATCCCGAATGGTGTGCTGCATATGCAGCAACCCAGTCGGCCGCTCCGTTGGCCTCCCTGAATACATGCTTGGCCTCAAAGGCCACAACGTCCCTCATCATCATCCTAATATCCCGGATCAGAGGATGGTCAATGCTCTCCCGCCGAATCCACCCAATAACAGTGGATGAGTCGCCCTCCAAGATGATCGAGCTAGCCCGCAGTACCCGCCGCGCATGGCAGAGGCCGGCCCAGGCAGCTCGCAACTCCGCCGCTGGCACTGATGTGTCGAAAAGCCGGCAGCCGCCCGCTGCCACTACCCGAGAGTGAGGGTCTCGTATGACGAAGCCGGCACCGCCTCGTGTACCACTGTCCAGTACTGAGCCATCAAAATTGACCTTGAGGAAACTCGGGGGTGGGGGCTCCCAGGTGAAGAACACCGTCCGAAGAGCTGCCTGAGCAGAGAAAGAACCCCAGGTGTCCCGAGCTATCAAGGTCGTATCTGAAGGGCTGGCAGGTCTGAACTCCATCGCCAATGCTCGAGCGGACTCCGCAACAAACCTCGGCGACATCCGACGCTCGCCAAAGGTGCGAGCGTTCCTTGCCAACCAGATCTGGTGGGCGGTGCAAATCGCTCGGATGGCCTCCTGACATGTCCGCGGACTAGTCAGCCACTGACGTATCATCTGCAAAAACAGTCTCCTCTCCCGCCAAACCTCCTCTGGGATACCCGTCCACTGCCATGTCTGCCGCGCCCACAAGCATCCAAATAGTACATGATCAACTGACTCATCCGCACCGCAGGCCCCACACTCCGCAGGGATCCCCAGACCACGTCGGCTCAGCACAGCTCTCGTCGGAAGGCGGTCCCACATCACCTTCCATAGGAAAAGTGCTGCTCTCGGGTGGAGCCTAGACCTCCAAATCCAGGCACCGTCCCATCCACTCTCATGCTCGCGCTGAATCACCCGGGCCAGATCACCCAGCCTCACATTGGCCCTGCACGAAGTGCTCCAAACCCTGACATCTGGGCCCTCGCATCCTGGTACTGGCATGGCAAGTATCCTCTCAGCTAGATGTGCCCCGAACAACTGGTAGAGTCTGTCCACGTCCCACTCTGCCCTCCCTGGTGCTAGGAGGTCGCACACCCGGAGCCCTACTGCTGCCTCGAAATCCACCGTCGTCGGCCAATATCTCAAGGGAATGGTATCTACCCATGGGTCATCAGTCACAACAATGGTCCGGCCATCGCCCATCAGCCACCTGGTATGAGCTAACACGGTCGGCAGGTACCGCCCAATCTCCCGCCACATGAAAGAGATGCGGCGACCGCGCCGTGCCGCCTCGAGGCTCCCTCGGCCATATCTGGCTGCCATCACCCGACTCCAAAGCCCATGTGGCTCCAACAAGAAACGAGCTGCGTGCCGTGCAATGAGTGTCTCACGCCGCTCCAGAAGGGACTGAACTCCCAGACCACCCTCACTGGTGGGCCGACATACCCGCTCCCAGGCCACCAAATGTACCCCACGACCCCCACCATGGGACCCCCAGAGGAAGCTCCGGAGAAGACGTTCAATCTTCAACAGAGTCGTCTTAGGGACCACAGTGTTGGCCATGAGATATACCGGCATGGACCCAAGCACCGATCTGACAAGGGTCAGCCTCCCCATCATGGATAGTGAAGATGCCCTCCATCCCTCCAGCCTGCTCTCGACCCGCTGCACCAACCCCGAGCACTCCGCCACTCGTAGCCTCCGGCCCGTGATGGGAACTCCCAGGTAAACCAGAGTCCCCTCCTGCTCGGGCATCTGCAAGATACTCCTGATCTCCTGTCGGACTCTGCTCTCTGTGCTGGGGCTGAACTGGATAGCCGACTTCGTGAAGTTGATTCTCTGTCCGGATGCCGCACAGTAAGCTGCCAACACTCTGCGAAGTACACGTGCCTCCGAAACCCGCGCTCTGGACAAAAGAAGACAATCGTCAGCAAAAAGTAGGTGAGAGACAGGTCCCGCCCCCGGTGTTGGAACATAGGACTCCAGCTCCCGGCTTGCACACGCCCTCTGGAGGGCACGGGACAATATATCAGAGCAAATGATAAATAAATAAGGGGATAAGGGACATCCCTGTCGCAGCCCCATGGTGGACTCAAAAAATACCGAAGGTGTGCCGTTGACTAAAATAGAGAACTTAGGCCCCTGGACACACCCTAGGATCCATCCAATCCATCGCCTGTGGAAGCCATAAGCCTCCAGTACCCTCCGGAGAAAACTCCATCTGATCCTGTCATAAGCCCTCTCCATATCCAGCTTGACAGCCATCAAACTGCCCCGCTTCGATGCCCGCTGGAGATCCCACATCATCTCCTGAGCCAGCATGACATTGTGGGAAATGTTCCTTCCCGCAATGAAAGCCCCCTGCTCTTGGCTGATAATGCTTGGCAGTAGGGGCTTCATCCTGCCCACCATGATTCTCGCCACAACCTTGTACAAGGTTGTGCATAGACTGATGGGTCTAAAGTGACCCGGCTCCACTGCCTCTTGGCGTTTCGGGATGAGCGTAATGAAAGTGGCCTTCCAATCCTCAGGCATGGCTGCCTGGGTGAAGAAACACTGGACAGCCTCGATCACAGCTTCCCGAATGATACCCCAATATCTGCGGAAGAAAATAGGGGGGAACCCATCTGGTCCTGGAGCTTTGTCCGCTGCTAGCGCCCAGACTGCCTCCTGCACCTCCTCCGCCGACACCGGCCGAACCAGGGTCATATTCTCATCATCAGTAATACCTACATCAGCCCGCGGAAGGTGGTCATCAGCACCAGGGCCTTCATCCTCAGTCCATCTGGCGCGGAAAAAGTCGAGTAGAACCTGTCCAACGGCAGGCTCACCCTCCACTCGGCGGCCAGACCCATCACGCAGTGAGTGGATCATACTCCGCTGACGCCGAATAACCGTCGTCCGATGAAAAAACCTAGTGTTGCGATCACCCTCGTTAACCCATTGGACCCGAGATTTCTGTCGCCAGAAAATCTCATGCTGTCGTAGCAGTGAGTGGTGCGTCGCAAGAAGCCCCCAAAGATGAGACATGTCATCCTCCGGGAGTGCACCCCGTAGGTCTTCTCTCTCCTGTAGTGTCGTAATCTCCTCCTCCACCCCCTCCAATCTCCGAAAAATATCACCCACTACCTCGCGATTCCAACGGCGGAGCCGCCGTTTGGTCAACTCGAGTTTGCGTGAGACTCGCCGCATCGCGTCCCCCCGCACCGGAACACGCCACGCCTCTCGAACAATGTCCCAGGACTGGGGGTACGACAGCCAAATCTTCTCAAAACGAAAAGGACTATGGTGACCCGATACCGACGAGGTCGAGATCAACAAGGGGCAATGGTCCGATGCAATCCGGGGTAAGTGGCTAACTCGGCAGGTAGGGAAGCGAAGGATCCAGTCTGGGGAAGCAAAGGCCCTATCTAGCCGCTCCCACACCCTAGCACCGCCAGGCTGATTATTGCACCAGGTGAACCGTGGCCCCGAGAAGCCTAAGTCCACCAAGCCATTTAGCTGCACAAAGTCGCGAAACTCCCTCCTATCAATCCTATCAGTGAAAGGCGCACCTCCCCTCTTTTCATCCGCACTTTGGATACAATTAAAATCACCAACTGCCACCGTTGGGATACCCTGGGCAAGCAAGCTGGTAATCTCATGCCAAAGGGGTCTCCTGACCCTGTAGTCCGTGCTCGCATACACACCGCACAGCACCCAGGGGTCCGCCTCAGGTTCCGAAACAACCATCACTACCTGTTGAGAGCAGTTGTGGAAGGCATCAATCTTCGCCACCCCCCGCCTCCACAGGATCAAAAGGCCACCAGACAGCCCCTGGGACTCGACTGCATAGGTCTCCCAGTCCCTCCCCAGGCGTCGCCTCAGTCGACCGAGCCCATCACCCGACAAACGTGTCTCGCAAAGAAAACAAATCTCAGGACAGTGGAACTGCACTAGCCGTTTAAAGGAGGACATGAAGGCCGGCTTGGCCGCCCTCCTACAATTCCAGGCTAGAATCCTCATGGATCAACAACTGCTCGGTCGGCCTCAGGTACCTCCTCCCCCTGGGCCTCGGGAGCTAGCTCAGGCTGGCGGCCTACATCCCCCAGCTGCTCGACCTCATCAGATACCTCGCACATGACTGCCGCCCTGATGAGTCGCACGACAGCTGGGTGGTCCCCCTCTGCCGTAGCTAATCCCGTGGAGCAGTCACCACTGGCATCTGCCTCCGGGAGACCCTCATGTGGCGCCTCTCCGAGCGGCACCCCTGTTGCCTCATCACGAAGCGTCAGGGGCTCTACCGAACCTGCCTCCAGTGGCACCCCTGGGCTAGCCAAGTGCTGCTCACCCAAAGCTTGGGTCGGAGTACCAAAACGGTAGACACCATCGGGCCCTCTCCCAGAACCCACAAAAGAATCCCAAGGGTCCCGCCCAGGAGGGGTCTGACCAACAAGCAGGTGGGTCCCCTGCACTGGGACAGGTCCTCGACCTGGAGACCTATACTGGAAAGGGCCAGTTGGCTCCACGAGATCCCAAGCCGGATCATCCTGGGCCTGCACATCCTGAAAGTCCTGCGCAGCCCCAATCCCCAAGCACTCAGCTGACTGGGCTTGTAGGCCCCCCGCTGAAGATCCACTAGGATCCCCCCTAATAGAGCTAGCGGGCCCCGTCCCTGCAGCAAAGGCCGCGGCCCAGATCGACCCAACCCGCGTAGCCCACGGAGAGCCCGCGCCAGATGGGAGTGACCCATCGCACCCCGTGCACCCAGCTGGGCCCGCACAGCCCCGGTCCGTCGCGAAGCCCGCGGACGCGGCCTACTACCCGCGCGCGACTCGCCAACGGCGCGGTGCGCGCCATCGGCGCGGGGCGCGCCTTCGGCGCGGGCAGACGCGCCATCGGCGCGGGCAGGCGCGCCATCGGCGCGGGGCGCGCCATCGGCGCGGGACACGCCGTGGGCCCCGCGTCGGGCTCTGAAGGCCCGGGCCCGGCGGCCCAGCCTAATCGACTGGGCCTGCTTGCCTGGGCCCCTTGGCGAACTAGGGCCCACCGGGGCCCTGGCCCGCTTGGCGCAGCCCCGACTCGGCTCGCTGGGCCCAGAGACGACCAGGGCCGAGTCCGCCGCTCGGTCGACCTCGTCGAGGTCATCGACCGAGTCGACCCAGAGCGGGATCGAGAGCTCTCGGTGCGAGCCCTCGCCCCCACCCGCCGGCGATCGTCGCCTGGCGACTTTCGTCGGCTTTTGCCAGCCTTCGGTGTCCACAGGGGACACCGGTAGGGCAGCTGGCGATGGCGGTCGAGCGGCAGGCGACCCAGGCCTCGGGTCAGACGCGGGCATCTCCGGTCTAGCTACCGGAGAAGGCGGTCGGGACGGCCCCGATTCAGGCACTGGTGGAGCCTCCTTCGGCCGTGGTGGTCGGGACTCCCGCGGCGGAGGCCTCCGCCGCGTCGCCACCATCCAGGGACCAAATACCAGCCCTGGGTTCTCCTCCCCTACACCAGGGGGCGCCGAAGCCGACCCGCCACCAGGGTCCACCGCCACAGGTGGCGGAACCTCCACCCCAGAGGCCATCGGGAACCGGCAGGCCGCCTCCATGTGGCCCATTCGCCCGCACCGGGAGCAGAGGAGAGGTAAATTTTCGAAGACGAAGGGCTGCCACCGCACCTTCGTCTTCCCCTGGATCCGGATTCCAGGTTTGAGGGGTTCGGATGCATCGACTGCAACCTTCACCCGGGCGAACGCCATCGCCCGTCGCTGCTCGGTGACAGCGTCCACGGCGATTGGTCGGCCGGCCCTACTTGCAATATCCAGGATGGTCGCCGGTGTCCAATACTCCGGCGGCAAGCGTGGAAGGCGAAGCCACACCTCCACCGGCGCCGCCGTCTCCTCCCCTGGCTCAAAATCGGGGACCCAGGGGGTCATAGCAAGGAGTTGCCCCCCCACTACCCAAGGTCCCAGATTGAGGGCGCGCTCACGGTCCGCCGATGATCGGAAACGGAGAGCTAGGTAGCCGTCCGCAAGAGGGACGGCCACCACATCCTGGAGCTTGGCCCGGGTAGTCACATCCTTGGCTACCCACTCGGCCGGGACTCGACGACCCAGGCTGCGCACCACAACAGCCCGCCCGTCCCACTCCACGCGAGCCACCGCGATAGGTTCCTCCCGGAGCGTCACGATCTCCGGGAAGCGGCGGCTCAGCCGCTCAATCTCCGCGGCCGTGGGCCACTGAGTCACCCACGGCCCCGGCCTCGACCAGGCACCGGAGTGCTCCCCACGACCGCCGTCGAATGCTCCACCGGGTATTTTGGGCTTACCTGAGCCTCTCGCCGTACCTCCCGCTTCCGTCCCCGCCGGCGCCTTCCCCTTCCCCTTCCGATCCATGACGGCGCCCTACGAAGTCCACCTGCAAGAAGGGAAGGAAGTTAACTGGAAAATAAGCACAGAGCCGAGTGCCGGGAACCGCCTGCGAGGAGGCCGAGGATGAAGGCCCGCTGAACGGGGAGACTGAGCTAACGGTTTGGACGGCGGGGTTACTCTAAGGTGAACCCGACTGCAAGGATGAATGAGGGCAATGGCCTCCCCCCCCCCCCCTCCGGGGTTGTCAGGCTGGATCGGTGACGATCGCCGGAGGGAAGACGCCGGCGTAAGTAGCCGTTAAACACCTCTGAGGTACGGCGTAACTAGCCGTTATTTCCCCAGAGTTTCTCTCTCAAGTTTCCTTTTGGTTTTTCTTTGATGGGCAAACTCCTTGAACTGTTTCTTTCCAACGTAGTTTTTTCCCTATAAGAAGCATGTATATATTAAATAAATAAATAAATAAATAAAGATTGGATGGTCTCTCATGTAGCTAAACACTCTGATGATGTATTATAGACCGACTCAGCATCCAAGCACTGCGGAATATTTTATTTTTTGATATATTCATGCTAAAATAGTATGAATTGCTCATTTTAGCAGGATATATATATATATATATATATATCCTTTAAATACATACCAAACAGAGGCATTGTACACGGCAAGGCATTTTTTGGCTCATGGTTTGAAGAAGAAACGTAAGTAGTTTTGCACGGATTGTGGCGGTATTGACCCTGTCGCAACCTTTTGCATCGGAAGCTTCCTTGAAATATTTTTCTATGGTCCTTTTTGTTCAATCATTAATGAATCCTATGCATCTTGTCCCCCCAAATTACACTGGCTCCAGTACCCGGTTCAAGTCAACACGTGCAAGGTGAAATGCCTTTCCATTTATGTTCTTGAAATGCATTTAGGTGATCGTGGCGATCTGTTTGCCAATGGCATGAGATTTTGGCATTTGGAAACGCGTGGACTAATAAACCTTGAGCGGGGTTAGGTTAATCACATTTAACGCAAGGCTTCATACATTTGATTTCTTTTTTTTTCTTTTCTTAGAGAAATTATAAAAATGCCCGATCAAGTTTGGGCCATTTACAGTTAGCTCCAAAAGTTTTAAGAGTATCAATTAGCCACCAAAACTTCAAATTTATTGTAATATAGCTTAACCGTCTATATGGAATCTAACACCGCTAATGGAATCAGAAAAAAAAAAAAAATCCTTTCTTCTAAGAGGTTGTCCTCTGTCATTATCTATTTGCACATATCTCAAAGTACTCCATCCTCTATTATCCATCCATCTACATGGATTTTAAACCACTTCATTCTCTATCATGATATCATCCATCCATCTACATATATCTCAATCATTCTATTTTCTGTCATTTATCCACCTGCATAAATCTCAAAACGCTCCATCATTTGCCATCCATCTGCCTGCACAGATCTCAGTGTGCTTCATCGTCGATTATCCATCCACATGCACATATCTCAAAAGGCCTCTTTTTTGTCATCCAACAATCTGCATAAATTTCGAGACACTTCCTCCATGATCCATTCACCTGCATAGATCTCAAAGCACCTGTCCTCTATTATCCATTCGCCCCACACAAATCTCAAAGCACTTCATCATGTATCATCTATTCGCTTGCATTGTTGCACGTCTTAAAATACTATATCCTCTATCATTCATCTGTTTACACAACTCTTAAAGTATTTTATTCTCTATTGTCTATCTACTTGCATAAATCTCAAAGCGCTCCATCCTTAATTATCTATCTGTTTGCATAGATCTCAAAGCACTTCATTATTTAGCATTCATCTTCCTACACAGATCTCAAATTACTCTATCCTCTATCATTCATCCGTTTGTATGGATCTTGAAGCGCTCGGTCCTTTGTCATCCATCTATCTGCACAGCTCTGAAAGCACCCCATCCTTTACATTCATCTGCCAACACAGATCTCAAAGCCCTTTCTTTCAATTTCTGCCAAAATAAGAGCCTTTTGCTAAGTTAGTAGAAAGGGCAACTCCAATATTTTATATAAAAATTATTATATATAATTTTCTCATGATAATATTTTGGAACAGAGATAGATGGCTGGGCCACGTTGCAACAAATTTAAAGTTTTGATGGCTAATTGGTATTTTTTAAAGTTTCAGAATCTATGCGTAAATGATCCAAACTTGGAAGGGTGTTTCCGTAAGTTTATTAAGTTAAAATAAGTTGAATTAAATCAAACTAATACCAATACATCTGTAGAAATTAAAAAATAAAATATTTAAAAATTAAGCTCAAAAAATAAATGATGCATGCGATTTGCCTTTAAAGACGACTACTAAAAGTTAATCAATTATTCTTCCCTCAACCACACTATCCTCCATGAACGTGATCTGCCAAATGCAAACGCCCATTTGAAAATACTGGGGGGTTAAATAGATCGAAGTTGGCATGGACTGATGCCAAATTAATCTGTCAATTAAGGTCTAATTCTCCGTTATTATGGTACAAGATACTCAAGTCTCATGAGCACCGAAATCTTAGAGACAAAATCTTAGAGACAGGTCACATTTCCTCGTTCAAGCTAGGAATTTGTTTCAGAATAGAAGGGTTGGTGGAGAACAATTTCAGTACGAGGCAATGTCACCACGTATTTATTTCAGTCAAACAAAACAAACATGATGAAAGGATCAATAAACTTAATTATGTTTGGGAAAACCCGCAACGGTGGCAATCTCATTAAATGAGTCCCTGTGTAATTCCTTTCATTCAACCTTTTTTTTTCAGAGAGGAAAGATGGGATCCTTCCATTCAACTTAAATCATGCAATTTTAATAATTATGTTTAATAATAATTATATCATTGATAACGATAAGAAACTAGAAGAATGAGACAATTTTATTATTGGATGTTTATAAATCATTGTTGTCTTTATTATCATGTTAAAAGCAACCAATGATATCACATGCTGCAAATCATGCAAACGCCGAGGCAGCACCTTCTAAAACTTTGTCATGAGAATATTACAAATATGTTCTCACACAAAACAAAGATTCCAAAATATCAGAGGTTTTAGTTTTTTTTTCTTTTTTTTAGTCAGAATGGAGTTTTTAAGTTATATATACCTTCCAAGAAAATATTATTTTTAGGAGAACGATTTATTTTCAAATAAGTTTACAAGACAGGGTAGCAAAAAATGATTGTGAGCCACTATCAAAGCCCGATTACCATCTCAAAATGGTTTACTTTAGCAAATACAACACTTTGCTAGACCAAGAAGAGTTTAGGAGAACTAAAGTAGGGCATTAGAGACTTCTATCAACAACTAAAATGATTCAAGTATGTTCTTCGCATCAGTTTAATCATACATATCTTTTAATGGTTGGGCTAAAGGTATATCTAGTTGCAAAGAAATGGTTTATTTTAGCAAATACAATACTTTGCTAGACCAAAAAGAGATTAGGGGAACTAAAGGAGGGCATTAGAGACTTCTATCGACAACTAAAATGATTCAAGTATGTTCTTGGCATCAGTTTAATCATACATATCTTTTAAAGGTTGGGCTAAAGGTATATCTAGTTGCAAAATGATTTATTTTAGAAAATACAATACTTTGCTAGGCCAAAAAGAGATTAGGGGAACTAAAATAGAGCATTAGAGACTTCTATCGACAACTAAAATGATTCAAGTACGTTCTTGGCATCAGTTTAATCATACATATTTTTTAATGGTTGGGCACTTGGGCTAAAGTTATATCTAGTTGCAAAGAAATGGTTTATTTTTAAAGAAATGGTGGAGTTTCTAACAAGGGGGGTAGAAGAAGGTAAAGGGTCGGATAGATGAATATAAAAAGGATAAGACTCTACATTTAATTATAATAAGAACCAAATATGGTAACCTGTACTACTAGTCATCCGGTCATTCATCTAAAGCTATTCAATTTTAAATGGACGGCTAGGATTACGTACTTGTAAACAAAAATACACCATAGAAAAATCCAAAACGCGATACTTCAAATATATAAGGATTTACATGTAAATTTTTCTAAAGTGCAAGTTCTAACTGGCAGGGTGTTAAACGCAATTTTTCCGTAACCCAGGTCCACAACTTTAAACTAGTCCTCCCGGTGTACAATTAGTCCCGGCAAGCAGCACGACGAGATTGGTTCAAAAACGAAGAAATGGGTGCCATTAAGTAGAGGAGGACATCAGTATAATATTATTGATGTACATGGGTTTTAGTGTATGTTTTCGCAACTTTTAGCTGCAAGGCCTCGAACTGGTACGGAGTCCTGTAGACAGGGCACGGAAGACCGTATAGCCAAGAGCGCAGCGAGAGGTTCTCCGATGGCGGTGACCTCGAGTTCTCTCCGTGCTCGGTGCCGGGCCCCAGGTTCGACCCTTCTCCTTCTCCTTTACCCTCTCAAGATTCGTATATTTGATCCATCTTTGCTCTCTAATGTATGGGGCGGTGAAACCCTAAGAAGAACCTTGGAATCCAACGTGTTGGTGGGTCTTGGTGAAGATTTTGATCGGCTCAATTTGGAGTTCGTTGTCATTTATATATATGCCATCCGTTGCTTGTTTAGGGATTTGGCATAAAAATCAGATCTTTTTAGGGTTTTCCCGGGAATCATGATGCTTAATGCGTTTGACCTTCGAGGGAAATACTTTGATGCCTTGTCCATCAAGATTATCTGTATTGTTTAATATGATTTAGCTTTTCTTGTTTTGTTTCTTTGATTGTTAAAGAACAGAGAGACTTAATGCTCCAGAGTTTATGGATTTAGTTAATGGGAACAGATAAAGAAGGAACGAGGTTTCTTCCTCGGCAGATCTTCTACGCTTTCAAATCGATAGATGTGACTACTTTGTCCATAGAACAAATGCTAACAAATTGACTTTCCAGTTTTCCCCTCACGGAGACAATTCCTTTTGTTTTACTGTTGTATTGATCTACTAATAGCAAGCCATTGATTTTACCCCTCACTAACAGTTAGTTCATACTTCATAGCTGCGGTTCTACCTTGAAACTACGTATCTTGTTGCCAAGTTTCCCCATTCTGAAATATTCTATAATTGCAGTTAATCATGAAATCATCTGACGTGTGACTCTGAACTCTCAATGTTTTGGAGTACATTCTATTTCATCTTTTCCTTATATCATACTGCTACATGATCATCTAGTCTCTTCTATGAGCTCCATTAAAAGATAATGAAGACCGATTTAACATCCATGGCAGGCAATCTTGCAGTGACTAACGTATTGTATAATATGAGGAAATAATATTTACCCACAGGAAGAATTTTTTAATAAAGTAATAGTTGATTGACTCATCATCCACAGAATACTGAGCCCTTTTATTCCACATCAATCCCTTTCTTAACAAGATTTTCCCGTCTCATGGATTTTTTCTTGAACAACCTCCTAGACACCAAACAATGGTTCTCTTGCAAAATGCTTCTACAGGGCCTCAAACAAACTTTGCAATTGCCACCCTCTAGAATGGGACTAGGCAGGGGTATTGTCCAGGAGCTCTATAGAGTAAACTTCACAGATTTCTGGTATACAAAATTGAGGAGCATGTAATGCAGGGAGATCTCTCACTTCTTAAACATCTCTTTGTAGAAGCTTTTTTTTTTTTTTTTTTCTGAAAACAGGATACCAAAATCTTCACTCTTCCATCACAATACTGATTCATCACCTTGGCTCCCTGAAATGAGTATCTTTGAGAAAGGTAGATAAGTCTACAAAAAATAATTTTCACACCAGCATATCACTACAAAGCCCAATTTCATTACCTCTAATTCATTCTGGGGCACTCAACATTTAACTTAGGCTGAAACTGATCTATAACTGCCTCTATCAGCAGCTTTAACCACTTAAAGTTGAAATTGATTGATTTCAGTGCAATTTTGCCAAGACAGCAGTTTCAGTCAGTCATGTCTGGAATGTACTGAAACCAAAAATAAATGGTAATATACGTGTGAGTATGTTTTGGGTCATCTCTTATTTTTTTGAGTATGTTTGAGTAGTAGGTGTCATTTTGGGGCCATTCTTTCTTCTTTCTCTTTCTAAGAAAAAGTTAAAAGTGGGAGAACTCACATATTGTTGATATTTCAGCCTTTAAGAAGCTGTTTTTCAAGGTTGTAATTCATCAGGTTTCTTAAGGTGGTAACCTCTTGTTGTTTGGGGTGGGTGGGTTGCTTCCAGGTTTAATTTCTGGTTAACCTTCCACTGGGAGCGTACAAATTGTACCATATAATGTCTGATAAATTGCAAATCAAGACCCAAAAAAAAAGGTATGCTGATTTGTTTTTCAGTTTTTGGGTGACATATGATTTTTCGTGGAGTAAGTCATATTTCATTGGGAAAGAATATATTACCATTTCAGCACATCCTTACCAGTCAGCTAACACATCTCTTTGCCACAAATATCATGCAAAAAAAAAGAGTATACCAATTTGTTTTTCAGTTTTTGGGTGACATGAGCTTTCCCATGGAATAATTGGTATTTCGTTTAGAAAGAATACATTACCGTTTTACCAGTCAGCTACCACATCTCTTTGCCACAAATATCGTGCACCTTTGATACTGGAAGTGCTGCTATCCGCCGAAAATTGGCTGAGGCAGTAGGGCCTACATGTTAGTAAGGTGAAGTGTCAATATTGCATTTGTTTGTGTAAGAATTTATCAGTATCATCATAGCTCACAGCATTCTAATGTCACTGAGGATGCATCATCCTGAAATCAAGGAAGAACCATTTGCCTATGAAAGTGGACAAACTGATACTTTTGATTTGTTGTTTTTTATATGCTTTGCGGTTCTTCTATGTTTGTATCCTAGGTCACCATATACTTGTGTAGCATGTAAGTTTCTGCGTTGAAAAGTATTTTTATGCAGGATAGCATCAGACTAGTGAAACAGTTCACCCATTGAGTTAATATTCATGCAATTCTCTCTCACACACAGTGGTCATTTGCTCTCGTTCATTTCTTTTTCTGCTTTATCATCAAAATTTTCATTCAAGAATTCATTGTCTGATTTAACTGATGGCAGGTAGCAGAGCCAAAGATTTAAGCCACAAAAGATCCATTGGCTGCTATGGGAAAAGCAGGAGCCACTTTCATGGTATGAATGATGCGGGCCTTGTGGTAAGAAAGGCAATCACTGAATGTCAGGACACCCTTACAGGGATCTTGCCATATGAGCAACTTGAGCAGATGGTTGTGTGATTTTATCGACTGCCTTTAAGCTGCCTGAACTGCAGTACCCTCCTCTGGCGCTAGCAAAGGAATGCATGCCGTCAAATGCATGAGAGCCAGATCAGAGAGGAATTGAACTGGGATGAGGTGTCGGAATCAATTAACCTTTCTGAGAATACTAAGACAAGCCTGATCTTTTGGTGCCCTTCCATATTTCTGTTCTTGACTAAATTTTTTGTGTTGCTGTTGACCAGAAGACTGGATGGAGTTGAATTGGTTCAGCTTTTTCAGCAGGAAATTATGCTGAGAGCGTTATCAACAAGCTCAGGGAATATGGCTGCGACAACCTATCCTGTGAGTTGATGAGTGGGCAACTCCAAGGGCTGTTCAAAGTTGAGCTCTCTACAGGATAATTGGAGTCACTTGGATTCCAGATGGAAGCTCTTTTGCTCTGTTTGTTTTCCTTTTTTCTTTTTCTTTTTAAATTTTGCTTCAAAAACTTCAGAATCTTTAAGAGGCTGTATATGCTTCAAGAACTTGAATCGAAGTTCTGATTGGATAGTCCTGCTGCTATTTGAAGTCCAGAGGATCATTTTGACTGTTGACTGTTGTAGTTTGTTAGGCATGGTTATTTGCTTCTTGTTCATGGTTAATACCCACATGGTCACATAGAAAAAAGTTCATAGACGGATAATCACATGCTGAAATCCGTGTTTCTCACTTTTTTGCCCTGTTCTCCTTAAGATGTGCCATATGTTTGACGTTCTGTTGGGTGGACTACTCTGTTTTGAGTTGCTGCAATTAGATTTTGATTAAGTACTACATGAACAATGCAATCATGCTTTTTTTTGCTGCAAAAAACGTGTGATGATGGAGAAATAAAAGATGCCATGGTTTTCCCCTCTACTTTGGATGTCCCATGAGTATTTCAGGCCTTTAAATTCTAGCATCACCATTTCACATGCAAAGAGAGCAAATATTTTTCGTGGCAATAGTTTATAGGCTTCAAATGAATGTATTGATCGATGTTGGTTTGGTAGAGAATATGTAACAGCAGTGCATGGAGTGAATAAGTTTGCAGTACGTTTATTGATACAGTGCCATCGATGTCTTTTTTTGTTGGTATTAAATCATATTACAGAGTATATGCATGTTCTCTGTACGTCAACAAGCAAAACCTGCACTTTCCCAAAGACCTTGTGCAAGATAAACTGGAATTATATGCTTACCATGCAAAAACAAACGTTGATAGATAAGGCAAACTTAATCCAGATTGAAGAAGACTGGTGCAAGCCATTTCTTATTAATATGACCGTCTAGCAACTTGGCTCTTTGATCCTGTTCAAGGTAGAGGTGGTAAGTTCTGAAATTTCTGGGAGGGATCTTCATATTTTGGATGGTGTTTCCTACATAGAATCAAGACAATTTAAACATGACCCGTTCGAAACCTGATGCTTTTGACTTGGGGTTCTCAGCAACTCCAAGCAAGTAATGATGGCAGAAACCTAGTGGCCGTCGAAGCCCAAACTATTTCATGATCTTTACAATATTTTATGACTAACTCTGTTAGTGATGTGATCATGCTAGTGTAAGAACACCGTATCCCATTAAAATCCTGCAGTTAGGCGTGCATAGGCTAGAGTGGCTATTAGGAGGAGCAATCTCCATCAAAATTCTTCTGATAAGGTTTCAGTAACACGAGGAGAGGGGAAAAAAGAGAAGAATTAATAAGCACCAGATAAATAGAAGTACTCTCTGTGAAATATACAATTATAGACCCCCATTAAGGGATGAGAAAGATTAAAATCCTAGTACATCACACAATTACACAAATTCACACTTCCTCTTACACCAGCGCAAGGGGCAGAGCTACTTTGGCAGACCCATACCCTTACTAGAACAAAATGAGAAAAGAAGAAGCCAATACTCGTAATGATTCGCTAGTTGTTTAAGACGACGACATCACCTTTACCACCTTTTGCAGGAGAACACGGACGCAGACAATACCCCCGACCTCTCACTTACGTAAAGAAAGACAGGGCATGGGCCTTGATCACCTTTGTGATCTTCAGGCAAGCCGGCGTGAAGTGGACCGCCGGAGAGGCGACTGTATTCCGTTGGAAGCAGGTGCCGAGGGGGCGGGCGAAGAGAAGAACTGTATCTCCGACGACCGGAACCTACCAGAGTCACCAGGCAACCTCATGTAGGAAGCGGAAGGTGAGTCGCCGAACCGTGAACTCCCTGGAGGACTCTGCCCACCATTTCTGTATTGGATTAGGGCCCTATAGACAAATGGAATGAGACCTTCCATTACGAGAGCCTGAAGATGAGCTTCTTTAGAAACGAAGGAACCTCTTGTTCCTTGTCCTGCTTGACAAGAGGGAGTGGTTGGCTGAAAGAACTAGGGGATGAGAGAGGCTTGTGCTTGCTTAGAGGGGAAAGAGTAGAGGGATTTGTTTAAAAAGAGGAGGGTCGATGTCGGATGACGTGGAGTGATGGGGTGGAATCCAGTTGTTTTTCGAGGAAGCCAGGTAAACTTGGTCAGGAAGGGCGACGCCAGACTAACCAAGTCTTGTGGAAGAATGAACTGGAAATGGCCACATCCAATGTGGAGTAGCTTTCTAGCTAGTTATATCTAATGGGCAGTAGCTTTCTAGCTATCAACAATTTACCAAAATAATGTGACCTTATTGCAAAATAATGTGGAGCACTCTATCAACAACGATGCACCATGTATGACACATAAAACTATTTTATTTGATAGCCATCCATATCTACAGCCGTCATCGACTATTGGACAACACTCTACGGTGTAATTCGCACTATGTGTGATCGAGGATATTGGATTCGCTGGTTTGGTGAACTTTTTATCTTTGTAGTGGCATAGTTGGTTGGGGCTCTTATCCAGTTTCAACGCACTCCCTCGTCACCACTCACACTAACTCCCATCGATAGAATACTATCTAATTGTATCTGTTCCATAATTTGGTGAAATGCTCTTTTCTACGTTGATGGGTTGAATTCAATCGTGGAGAAAACTGAATCCCGCATCTGTTGGCCAGGAAAAAAGTAAGTTGTCAGAATAACTTTTTTCAAAGAAAAGCAGGATATTTTGGGGAACAAACAACAGGAACATTAACAAAATGTATGCCATAATATCATCAAAACTTCCCTAAAGAAGATCATCAACTTGAAATACGAAACTTAACAATCTAGGAATTCTATATTTCCAGAGCATGCTGCATGCCTCGAAGAAATGCGATCTCTGGAGAGGAGCTTCATGCACGGATCAGGAGTTTACTTTTAATAATTGAATAGATTTTTGAAACAGAGTACAACCTAATACTATATGCTCAAAAATATAGTATATGATGCAGGAGTATGATAACATATGAATCATGATGTTCACTGTCAAAAATATGGCCTTAAGGTTTTAAGCCTCTGATTCAATTGGTTATTGTAATTGAAGGTGCACTGGTGGTCAAAAGATATGACTACAGCCTATAGCTACTAAAATCATATAAAACTTCTCTTATGACCAGGTAAAAATTATGTCTTGAATTATAAATGGATTACTGATGTAACGGTTAGCTAGTTAACGATTTTATATTTCTGCTGATGTGGTTATCATAACTAACCATGTCTGCTATAAGGTCTGAAGTACTGTCATTTAAGCAACACAAAATCTCAGAAGAAATCTGACACTGTAGAAAAGGATGAGCCGGAACTTGGCAGCTTCCAGTTAGCTCTGCTGCACATGGGAATTAATCATCTCTCAGTTGTGATTGAACAGTGGATCCTCTTTGTTCTTGTAATTAGTTCGATCATGTTACGTCCGAAGTTCCTCCCAGGTTCGAGCTCATGCATGGTAAATCTCAAGGATGGCATGCCACTCGTCCAGTAGAATAGACCAATCGTTGTTCGACAGGCTTTTTCGTTCCTTTGCTTCTGGTTATACGCTGTTATCAGGTAATCAAGCTACCTAAAAAAAGTTTTAAGTATCCTAAAATTCGAAGACATAAGATTATGGGAAGAAAATGGAACAAAAAACTGGTAGTAGAAACAAGTATGGGATGATGTTGGCATGTCAGTTTGATGGTGCAGGCCTTGTACATATTAGGAATGGGGGGAACAAGTATTGCCTGCGGACAGAACTAATAGAAAGCAGAGTACTTTGATGGTTTTGTGTTTGTTTGGTAGTAGAAAAGATAAACAATAGAAATAAGACAGCTCTAATCTTGTAGTTCTTTGCTTGTATACATTGGAATGGATCAAATGATGTTTAATTGTACCATATTGGAGTCTAGAACAAGCGAAACTTTTTTTTTTGAGGGTGGTTGGAGGAGTAAGCAGCAAACTGACCTTTTAATTAAATATCATAAGAGAGAGGAGACATTACAGCAAATATTGGTGTTAATGTATAAGTTTCGTTATTGTAAAATAACAAGCTAAAGGAGCGTGCTTTATAGTTAATCCCACCAGGTGAGAGCATTTGTAGTTTCTTGGCCGGCGGAACCGGGGGGCGGGAAGAGAAAAGCGTAGGAAACGCAAATACCATGGACTTGGCGGCCGCCGCTTCAAGGTCCTGGCCTTTTTGTCATCGGCTCAACAGCGCCTTTGTCCTAACGTGGGAAAGGAAGCGCTGTAATAACACATGTAGGACCTAAACATTGGAAATATGACCATAACAATCATCGCAAAAGAAAAAGAAGAAGGGAAAATGATGGTAAAATAATGACTTTAATTGATTATGTCACTTTGAACAAAATAAAACATCTTGAATCGACACAACAATTGGAACTTTGAAAAATATTGTTCTAACTAGATGAGAGGACTAAGGTCATTCAACAGCCATCATCCACTTTATTGAATAATCACTTGAATACATATGCACAAGATGTGTCCTTTTTAAATACTTATCCTTTATATACGTACAATGTGACAAGGGGCCTTTTTTTTCCATCCGCTCAAATATACTTTGAAGTTGCTTGTCATACAAGGTTAAGCCAAGATACTCCATCGGCGAGGATGGAAGGGACCTCTACAACCTGATCAATCTTCACTTCCAACGTATAACGTAAAAGCAGTAAGTAGAAATTTGAGGCAGCCCACATACTTGCCCTTAGCTTTTCGCCAGGAGTTTGGATCCTCCATGTTACAACTTTTGTACCATAAAATTTTATACCATACATTATCTATCTTGAAGTAGGCATCTCTCATTATTTATCCCGAGAACATATTCGAATACTTTTTGCATGATATATAGCGCATTATGGAGATGTTGATGTGGCAACCATCCAACTCAAAAATCACACCATAGAAGATCCTCTTTCAAAAAGTAGCATGTCATGTCACATCCCACAACCTAATCCTTTCCCCAAACCGGCTGCTTTAGCTTAGCACGCAGTTGCAGCACATTGGTAGCGGGCACAATAAGATGGATGGTGATTGGGCCTCTTTTGTGAAGAGCAGAGGTGACTATCGTGCTATATGTGAATGTTGGTGAAAATAAAATTAAATTTCCTGCAAATGACTTGTCCTAGAAATTTCTTCTCTTGTTTGCTTTTTATATGAAATAATGCATCATACACATCGTTGGTGGTTGCGAATTGCTCTTGTTAAATCCCGGTGCTCTGAAGATTTCCTGATTGACAAAGTGCTGGATCTAATCCATAAATAGCACCACATCTGGTTTCTCTACTAGGGTGCCAATGTTTGATTATGCTTGCTAACTCTTGTCCGTTGCTTATGGTATCAATCTTATTATAATTATTTAAACATAGAACACCATAAACTGTGCTTGTCAAGTATAATCTACTCATAGCATAGATTATCTGGCATCATGCATGCTACCTAGGTATTGGGGTAGGTTTCGATTCTGATTGGTATCAACTCTCGAGAAAGTGGAGTGCGAAAATGGTAGATGATGCGCATCCAAGTCGGCCACAACTCGCTAGAAGGACCGACCAATTACAGTTCACTATGATGCCAGCATGTGATTGATTAGGAGTGGCCACTCGGTGAGCCCGACACTGCGCGGCCTAATTCGCATGTCATGAGCTCTCCACGGTTTGTTGTATCCCTAGCCGGGGACCCTAGTAATCACTGAAATTCTACCGATGTGACAGGCAGGACATCATTCGCATACGAGACATTCACGCCTGATGTCCAGGCCGCACCCAGGCCAGTTATTTCTAGTCAGCTCATGTGTCCTAATTCTCCGGTGGTAGGTAAGCTTCTCCAACCTTACAATCAACAAAAGAGGAGAACCAAGGAGATAAGTGCTTAAGACGCAACAGACTATGAGAGAACCTCCTTTTCTATTCTCTGAGCACCATCCTGACTTAGGCGTTAGAGGATTCCTCGCTAGAATGCTCTGGCCAGAGGACTTCTTCATTTGTGTTGTTTTAGGTCGGAGTGTGGCCACTCAACAAGGACCCCGGTAGCGATCGTATGCTGCACACCCTCTTTGATTCTGACCGGAGCAACCAATAGCTGAGCCCTCCAATATCGTCGTACCTCTCATCACAATTCCTAGGACGGGCCGGTTCTCAGCAACAACAATAGGTGAGCATTGGTCTTTTCTAAACTTAAAAAAAGAAGAAGAAAATATCTCAAGTTGGTGGTTCCGCCCCTAAGATTTTTAAAATTCAGAAATCAACCGACCATATTGACATTTTTAAGATTTCAACAGATTTTTTAGAGTGAGATAAAATATTGGCTATTATGGCAACTCTAGATTGATTACTAATTCAAAAAAATGATTTGGATATTTTATAACGAAAACGTCGGTTTGTATATCTAATAGACTAATTATGAATATTAAATGATATTTTAATATTATACTAGTGAATATGTTAAAGTACATTGGTGCATACCTTAGATGCCATAATTGGGAGCATGTGTACGAGCCGGTGAGGGAAAGTGGACAGGGCGAGGGAAAGTGGCTGGTTAGAAAACTTTTGTTAGGATTAGGAGGGAGCCGGAGTTGTACGTATTGGTGGGCCGAGATATCAGTTATACGTATTGGTATCATCGCTGATAATTATAATTGTTATTATGATCATTATTTCCATTTTTTCTTAACCGATCTCGCGTGGTACAATATTGATAGGTTAGGATGTGTCCATCTTCAAGTTTGTTTGTTAGAATTGCAATTTTTTATAAATTTATGGTGTTAGAAGCTAATCATTTTGTAGTTTTGGTTGGATATAGAAAATTGGTGTTCATCCTAGAATTGCTTTATTTATATGGAAAATTGCTTGGAACCGGCTCCCATGCCGTGGTTTTTCACATCAACGTGGACTACACATTCCGATTTATTGTGATAGTTGTCCGAGCTTTGAATAATTGATCTCTCATATTATTTTGAATTGTAAATTGGCAACTTGGATATGGAGAAAAGCTCCTATTATTGATGTAGATAGTATCCCATTGCTATCCATTGAGGATTCTATTTAGAAAGTTAAAGAGGAATTTGTGTAAGGTAACCAAAAATATCAGGCGGTGTTGATGTCCTATATTGTATTTTAGATTTAGTTGGCCATAAGTCAACGTGTGTTTTAAAGTTTCTTTGGAGTCCAGGGTTGATTTTGATGCGTGCATCTATTCTAGCTAGAATTCATCTATACGGCTGCTTTAACGGTTTCTTGGCTAGTAGAAAAAAATGTTAATCTTTTTTTCACAAATTGTACATTTTTTAAGATAATTTATTTTACTTAAGAGCCACCATCTCTTTTTGTTCTCAAAATTAACTTTGATGGTAGTATTCTAGGTAAAGATGATTTTGGTGGAGCTAGTTTTGTTTTTGGAACAATAGTGGTGCGCTCTAGACCGACGTGTCGCTTGCTCCGAGGGCTTTTGGAGACTTGTTACATTTTAACTTTGTTGGATGTATTCACGCTAGAATAGTGTGAAACACCAGTCTTAACAAAAAAAAAAGAGAAATACGAGCGGTGTGCTAGTAGTTGCATGAGGAGTTCTGACTTTTTGAGATGACAATTCTAGCGATTGAGTTGCGTGTTGCTTGGAAAGGTCTGAAGTTTGCGGTGATGCATTTAAAGGCGACCCATATTATGAGGCGACACACGTTTATAAAGTGATTACTAGCGCAACTGATTAGATGGCGACATATGTTGCTAATCATACAAGAACCACTATCTGGTCTGGTGCATCGGATATTCCTTTAAATTTTTTGCATACTTTATTTTCACGTTTACATAGATGTATTTCTTCTAGAATGGTTTAATAAATCCAGTTCTACCAAAAAAAAAAATGTTATTTCCACCATCTTGCATGTTCTGGAGTAATTATCAGAAAAAATGTTAGTATGGTATATCATTGTCCGAACCGTTGTTTAAAAGTTTTAAGGTGCTACATGCTCTTCATAAAAAGTTTAAAAAATTTATTATATATACTGTCAGGGAAATAGCATAAATGTCAAATAATGGCCTTTTTCTATGCTATAATAGTTTGTTATAATACTAATAGTCCATTATAATGTTGTTAATTTTTTCATTGTTATATCTTTATTACTAAAATCAAACACCAAAGTCTATAGCATGTGAGAGGATCTCGGCTAATCTATCTCCATATTACCTTATTTTACTTTTCTTTTGGGGGTACATATGAAGGGGAGAATCTCCAAAATTTAAAATCAAAGAAAGATACAAACTGTTACCTTATTTTCAAACTGCTCTTCCATCTACCCATCTGATTTCATTTATTTTTTCACTTTCCCCTTTTTCTATGAAGGAAGAGAGTCAAGACCCTCGTAAAATATAACACCCAAAAGCATCACCTAGGGACAAATTATGGAAATAACTAGAAATAGTTCCATTATTCAGCTAGATGAAGCCTTGGGGAGAATGCTAGATGAAGCCTCGTCGAGTGGACGCTGCTCTCCCAGGAACGCAATCAACCGCTTTGTTGACTCCTTGCAAGATATGGGAAGCCATGAAAAAGATAAGGTCGTTTTACAGGGGACCAAATGCCCGTGACAACAAGTTGACTTAAACTAGCACAGCTGCCATTATCCTTAAAAAGAAAAGTTTGGTGTGCGATGATCATCTCAAGATCAAAGATGATAAAAGTAGAGATGATGAGATTACCTTATTTGGTTTTATCATAGTAAGCGCCCATGGCGGTGATCCTAATTATTTACACTTCTCAAATTACTGACCAACTTAGTGATGAAAAATTCATCTTTGAGGTCAAGTATCCAATATTGGAGACAAAAATGCCCCAATCCAATAGAAAAAAATTAGTATATCAATAAACTTAATATAATATATGAATATATATATATATAATTTTATCTTGATGCTATATATATTATATTTATAATATGTTATTATTGTCATATTATTATTTGATTATAATTTTCATTTATAATAAAAATATATTATTGCACTTTATATTTATATTATAAAATTATTTAATATATGAGTTCTATTTACCTTATTTTTCTAATCAAAACAAAGATTAGTATTAAAACAATAACATATTATTATAAATGTAAACATGAATTCTCTAATAATAATAATTATATTTTTATAGGATTAATAAATATATTTTTATATAATAAACTAATAAATAATATATTAATAATTATATTAATAATTTATTATAGTATATTTTATGTGATTAATAAATATATGTTATAGAATATATTAAAAATAGTTTGAGTATTATATAGTTAATGGTCTTGAATTTCTATAAAATACTAAATAGATTACATCCGGATATTTAGAGATGTTTAATCAATGAAACATAGGATATCATCGTGATATTCACCCAGAAGGATAACGTTTGAGATTTGAAACAATGCCGGTATTGATACAGGCCGTTATATCGGCCGAAATAGATATTAAAGAAAGTTAGATACAATGTGCCCCTTCCTTTATCGCCTCCTATAAAAGGGGAGGGGCCCCCCAACTTCTCTCGCGATTCATCTGCAGTTCTTCCGCTCTTTCTCTCTTTATGCGAGTTCTTGAACGGCGACGAGGGTTCTGAGCTCCACGATCCCATCCTCCACCTTTCTCTCACCCTCTGTCTCCGTCATTCCTCTCGAATCGAATCGAAGCCGTGGACAAACTCTCGTGGTCTCGCTTTGTCCATCTCTGCTCTTCTAGTAGTGAGTACTCCGACGCTTCGTTCCCTTCCCCTAATCTCTACATTGGGTTTTCTCCCGTTCTTTTTTCCGTGGAAAGAAACCCTGATGTTCGTTTTTTCAATCTTGGCGGCTTTCTCTCCTTTTCGGGAAGAGAACATGGGCTGGATTGTGGTTTCCGTTCGTCCTGGAGTGATTTCCCTGGAGATGGTTCCGTCTGTCATGCGGAAGGGTATATAATCCACATTGTCGCTTCTACGGTTTCTTTCTTTCCCTTTTCTTTTCTTGAAACATATTTTGTATTCGTGGTATTCTGGTGTTGACATTGGAGCTTGTCTTTGGATTTGCTGCGATGGATTTTTGAATCGCAGTTCTTCTAAGTTTTTTTTTTCTTTTTTCTTTTCTATAAATCATTTCATATTTGTTTTATATTGATGCAGTGCACATATTTAAGGGCACGAAAGTAATCATCATCTCCCTTTGTTTTCCTTTTCATGTTCTTGGCGGTTGGTATTAGGGTTTGTTTTATGGGTTTCTTGGAGCACCCTGTTCTTTTATATCGATTTTCTTGATTCGATTTTTTTTTTTTTGATTGTACTTGGTTTGTTTTTTCAGTCATTTGATTTGCTTGCTGCCTTTTGATGTCTTATTGGATGGGCTTAGAGTTGTAGGTCAATGGTGTGACTTTTTTTCCTTCCATATGTTTTGTGATAATGAGAATGGTGTTCAAGTCGAGGAAATACGGTTCTGTGTGGCTTTTCTTGTTGCAGCACAAGACGTGCGATTCTGTTTAACATGGTATAAGGTCAACATGACAAAAAAAAAAAATGGAGAGGGAGAAAAAGAATAGAAAAATAACAGAGGAAGCATTCATATTGCAGATTCATGGGATACTTGTTGTTAAGTGGAAAGAGAAATTAAATGGATAAAGGTGTTGTGAAGTTTTTTTTTTTTTTTGGGATCAGAACTTAAATTTTTCATGAATTAATCATGTGATTTTACTGCCCTTATAGTAAAGAGCTTTTAGTTACGATTTGTTTGTTCAATTGTTTTTTCAAGGAAGTGAAATATGCTTTCTTAAAGTCGAGGATGCTTAAAATAAGTGAAATATATGATGCAGTCTTACAGGGAGTACTTTTGATCTAGTTCAAGATATGACAAAAAAGGGAATTTTGTTTACAGCAGTGCTATAGGTATAGAATCGTATGACTTACATTGTTTAGGTGCTTCTTCTGTTGATTCATCAAAGCAACCTTGTACTTTGGTTGGAGTGAAACTGTTTAGAAAGTTGGGATATGGCAGATATATTGTAAGCTGAAGCTATTGAAACTTTAGCTTTCCAAGATTGAACATACAAAGGAAACACATTTCATGGAGCTCGAAGTCTGATTATGGCAGAAGCTTGGAGGCCATGTTCTTTTATGTTAGATTTGTAAGGACTGGTTTACATGTTTTGTAGGAACCTTTTTTTCCCATTTTATCAGAAATAGTTGACTTTCAGCTAAAATGTGCAGAGCAAACAAAAGTAGTTGCTTTTGTTGGGTTTTAAGCAATAATTTGCATGTATTCACAAGATTTGGATCATCCAATTAAGTACAACTCGAAACCTTGCCTTCTTTCATACTCTTAAGGATTGGTTTGGCAGAGAGGGGGATTAGTCAAGTTAATGTGATTGTGGATTGTCACTCTTTTATTCTTTGACTCTTGATGCCCAACATTAGTTATTGTCATGTTAACATTTGACTCTTTGTTTTTGGCTCACTTGTACCTGCAATCCAATTAAATGGTTCAATGTATGCACGGAGCCCCTCTAGATGTATCTAACTTGTCGAAGTAGGATCTTAGAACTTAGGCATGTGCTCCCTCACACATGAAATCTTTCATTCTTCCTCACCAGCTTTGTTGAAGTAATCTTAGCTCTACCCCTCCTTTGCTCTTCAACTTGCATATTCATCTCCATTTTCAAATCTACATTATCTAACAGAATTTCTTGTTTTTTTCACTTTTTTTTTTTAAATTTTATCCTTCCTATATTCCACATCTGCTGAACATCATTTTTGAGAAAAGATTTTTTTTTTTTATGCACGATCTTTTTGTTGCCAAGCATTTCAATCCTTGCCATATCCCTAGTGTAATTTCTTTTTAGATATTTTTCTCAAATCGTCTTGACAGACATAATTAGCACGTTAGATTAGAGTCGCATCTAATGGTGATGTTGACGCAACAAAAGGAAAAGCTCCCTCATTTGACCGGCTCAAACCTATGACAAGAATGCTATGAGAATAATGATTACATAATGATATGTTTGATCAAGTGAAAAGGGTTATTGTATTTCTTTTTTGGGGTGAAGGAATTTATTCAGTTATGTCATTTGTTATATTATGAGTTTGGATGAGGGCTAGGATTACTTAATTAATTTTATGATCATGCCATCCATAGTTTGCCAATTGATAGTAAGCACTGACAAGATGATAGATTTGTTAGAACATTGGAATTTGCATGTTAAGATATGTTGATCAATTTCAAATTTGTTCACCCAAGTATTTTGTACTAGTACATGTATGTTGGATAAACAAACTTAGCTGTGAACTGATATACTAAAATCTAGGTTCACAAATATTTCGAAGTATTTGTGGGCGGTTGCTTTTTACATGCATCACATAGTTTCAAGTGAGTTATCATACAAGCTAATGCTTTGAAATTATGTTTACACTTTAATAACATAAATAACCTCAAAATTATGGTGTAAATACAAGGGGATATATGGCTAGCTCATAAGTCAACAATCCAAATTTCACTCATATGGGAATCCCATGTTTTAGTAATGCTACTTTACTACCATATTATTTACTCCATGTACTCGATACTATGGTGATGAACATGGCCTTGTTTGTGCCTTCATGTCCTCTGGATTAGTGGCTTCTAAGTCTGCATTTAACTCAGCCAAGTTAGCTAGATACGGGCCTTGATATTTCTTGTTTAGGCCATTTTTAACAACTTTGAAGGCGCCTTAAGGTGTTTTTATGTATGTTTGTCAATGAGGAAGGTTTTATTGTCTTTGCTTTAGTTCCTTTAAGCTACCCTTAGTTGGTGATACAAAATAAGTTGATCTACTGATTCCTGAGTGACCTAGTCACATAGTCAATAGCTCCAAATTAATACACCTTTGCATGCCAACACTAAAAAGTATGCAACACTTGCCACTTGAAATAAATTTGAAGAAGGTAGTCATAATGTGGTCGGAGACATGCATATTTGTTGGGCATATGCTAGCCTTAATGGGCTTAGATTGTCTATGGCTGTATGTAAATACTTGGGATGCTTGATATAACTTTCATCATCCAATATATTGGTGTATGATCTTATGTGGATTAAGGATTCAAGTTCTGGAGTGAAAATCATGCTGATACGAGCATGACGATGTAAACAATCTGGCCTCGACTTTGACTAAGCAATTCAACGAGAACTTACTCATCTAGGTATTTGGAGGTCCTCCCTATTTGCCTTAATCATCCTAGGATGTCGCCTAGATGACTTGGAGGACTTGGATTCGTTATGCCTCTCAGTGCGTAGTTTCTTTAGGTATGTGTTTGGTTGCCTGGGCTCGAACTCACTTTGCCAAAGTGCCTTCAGTGCCCCAACAACCAAAGGCACTTCCAGCATTCGTGAGCCTAGTTCTTCTCAGAGAGGGAAGCAACTTTAGCCTACTTCGAGACAACCAAAAGCCACGTCATTGCCTACGTACGTGAAATGACTTTGGATGTCCACTTTATGAGCAACCAAACATGCCCTAGCTTTTGCAATTTGGTTCATATTGAAGCGACAATGCAGCATATAAGCCAATTTACAAATATGAGACTATTGGGACACTATTGCAGCATGTACCTCTGTGTGCTATTAAAATACATAAAAAAGAGAGGGTGCAAAATATTTTATTGGTCGTTGTAATTTTTGGTTGTGGCCAGATTTATGGATAAGTGCCATTTCTAATGCATGATTCTGATTATGCTATATCTGCTTGTATAGTTGACATGATTTTTCGATGTAAGGTGTATGTGACATGCAAGATTAGGGCTGAAAATGGATCGGATGTGGATCTGATATCATATATCCATATTTGTATTTGGTTTTGTTTGGTGAATGTTAATGTGAATATGGATATTAATCAGATGCAAAAATTCACTTCCATATTTGTTTTAAATGAATACATATTCGGAATAGATATTATAAGTACAGATATAAATTAGATTGTTAGTATTTATGACCACCAAATTAAAGATATCACTAAGTAGAAGGTAAATTAAGTTAATAACATGTTAATATGGTCACTTTATCTCTTAAAACTTCATGAATGCTATATGAGATTAAATAGAATTACAATCACAATCAGATATTTGGGTATGGATCAGATAGTTGTCTATCAATTTCTATATTCATTTTTCTTTGACAAATATAGAGATGAATATGGATATTGGGTGGATGTTCAAATATGTTTCTCTATCTGGATAGATTTAGGTATGAATAGAGATGTGGATGGATATTATTCTGTCCACTTTCTTTCCTATACAAGAACAATACTATCGAAGAGACAAGCTCTCTGTGAGCCTTATTTGCTTGTTTGATTAGTAAATGAGCTGAAATAAGCTAAATTTTTGAGCTTGAAAAATAAATGTGCCGGAGCATGAGCTAGGCTTAGCATGCTTGTGCTCATCTCAATAGCTAAAATTGAATAACCACAATCATGAACATACAACCTTATCCAAACTATTGCAGGTTAGTTTTATGGATTCTCATTCACTAAGAATTCCTATATAGGGCTATCTTTCTTGTAATTTCAAGCGATTCCTTCTTTTTCTCACAATTTCCATCAAGGGATCTCGTGTTTTCCCCATGTTCATCCTTGAACATAAATTGAAGTGGAAGGGATGCCCTAATATGCATGCATGTCAAATTTGAATCCATTTTAGCATTATTTGACAAGCTTTTACAACTAGCCATTAACCTTTAACCTTTCTCATCTTAGTTTTGGACTGGCCAGGTTAAGTTAAATAAATTTATATATTGTTTACTTGTTTAAAAAATATTTTATTATTTTATATCTATTTTAAATACTTTTAAAGTATTTTTAATAACGTGCACTTTGTTCGGCCGTAGATCTAATAGTTTCAAGTTTATTTACACTAAACACTTAGGGCCTATTCAAATGTCTGGAGAGGCTATCTCGAGATTAATTTTCCATGCAACTGAACTTTGAGAGAATGAGGTAGTGCTGATGAGAAAGATGGACACAAATAGGGCTGTCGCAAATCAAAGAATTCCAAAAAATCAGAATATTAGATTCCTTTTACAAGGCAATTTCTAGTATATTGATTTTTAGAGCCAAAAAATTTCCCTCAAGCAAGAATTCTTCTCCATTGTTAGGTTCTTGCCACCATTTACTATCTATGGCAAGGCTCGCTGTTTTGGTACTAGGCCTCATACCAATACCAACCTATTATTATGTTGGTACGCCCAATATGGGGTTGGTTCGGCGTACCGACACTCGGTACACCTGTACAACATACCGGTTTGGTATCGATGTGGTACGATATGGTCAGTATGTATCGGTACCAGCCAGTACGACAAACCTTATGCTATTGTATATTCAATGGATAACTTAATAAACATCCAAACAAGCCCTTAAGCCCTTTAATATAAGATCAAATGGCTTTTCTTGGTCAACTGGAATGACATGGGATGGGAAGAAGACCCAAGGAAATCCTTCAAGCGTGTACCTAGCCTTTTTAATGCTATCGTTTTCATTCTAACTCTCTCATCTTTCCCATTCCCCTCTCTACTAATCTCTAAAAAGGTGAGATGGTGGGTAATGGCAGTTTCTGGGGAGATCTTTGGTGCTAACTCTTTATCTCTTCAACCCTTTGCTTTTATTGTCTTAAAGGTTTGATAAGGGGCAATGACACCTCCCAAAGTCATAAATTTGATTTCTAATGCCTAGTCTTATTCCGAGTTCAAAGCAGCCAACTTTTGACATGTATTCCCGATTCTAAGCTATATCTTTCCATCTTAGTTAAATTTGCCTTTACCCACTTTGTTCTTCCTCTTCTAAGCCCCAAGCCATCAAAGGGGTGAACATAGACCTAGGCTTTGTATTGTGACGTCAACTTCAATCAAAAGCACCAATTTATGCTCATTTCAAGCTTAACCAAAGCAAGTTGGAGCTTACCTTGAAATTAATTACATAAACTGGACCGTACTTACTAGCCTAACTTGAGGCTCAAGCCAAGTTGAGCTAGTTATGTTTGTTTTTGAGCTAAGCTTGTGTTGAGCCCAGATTGCTCGTGTTTGTCCTTTGACATTATATTATATTTGTAAGATCGAAAGCTTAGCTTGGAAGATCTCATTTGCTTCTTCAAGAAGGGGTAATGTTTCATTTGACGGTTCGCTAAACTGGTACCGACAGTCGGCGACCGGTTCGACACGATACAGTCCGTATTGTGTTGTTCTGGGGAGTACTGAAGGAAAGGGAAGGAAAGAGAGAAGGGTGGGGGACTTGCATGGATTGATTTGTAGCCGAGCCTCCCAGGTCCGACGACCGTAGCTGGGGAAGGATAGGGAGCGGGAGAGAGAGAGAGTGAGAGAGGTCGGAGGAGGGAAGCTTTTGTGATGGGGAGGTTTGAAGGCTTCGAAGGACGTGGGGGTGCCAGGGGCGATTGCGAGCGGATCGAGCGAAGGAGGTGAAGGGGCTGGAGGAGGGGGGATTCGTGATGGGTGGGGTGGGGTTTGAGGGGTTCGAAAGATGTGTGGGAGGCAGGGTGGGGGATAGCAAGTGGATCGAGCAAAACAAATATCGGAGAGAGACTGTTTAATGGTTTCGGCCCGTTTGCCGAACCAGCAGGGTGAACCGTTTCGGTTCCCCATCAATTTGGTTTGGTACACCCCGAACTGAGCGATGTGGGGCAGTATGGCAAATGCTGTTTTATCTGCTATTTGCACCTAGCTTATTTCTAGTGGGCATGCAGTTAAAGGCTAGTGGGTGATTGTCTCTATCACATATTGAAGGCTTCAATAAACTATGCTTCTTATATATCTTGTAAAATTGTCAATCATTTTGGAATTATCGATGCTTCCATAAAATCTGCTCAATTTCTCTATTTAATTTGTCATGGCATATATTCATGTATCCCATTTAAATGGAAATGCACTCAAGAGTCGCATTGTAAGTCAAACTACATGAATATGAAGTTTCAGTTATGATTGACTCCGTTTCTATTCCTAGAGTTACAATCATATATATGTACAAGATAGATGGGACGTATCCTTCTATAATATGTTGTTGCAAGAAATAAGTGGGACCATTTTGTTTAACTTATATTTCATCATAGCTCATTTACTATTTCATATCTTAAAAAATTAGTTATCTCAATAGCATGACATGTTATTGATTTCTTTTGATCATTGAACAAACATTTTTCAGCTTGCTAGGCCTTTTCAAAATCTTCCAGGCTTTCTTTGAAGACTTTCAATCTTTTTTCTTTATACAATGCCCCATTGTAGCACTCGTTGTTGTCTCAACTTCCCTTGAACTAATAAATCTACTTTTCCGTTTAATATGTTACTTCATCCTTTCTAATTGTTGTTTGTCATTGACATTTTTATCTTTCTTTTTATTTTAGGCTCATAAAGACGACCAATTTGAGCCATATTTGCTTTTTTGTGAAGCTATTCAAGCAATGGCTCATTTGGAGGATCAAAGTAATGATGATATTCAATTTCATTGGGGGAAAAAAAGAGGAATTGGTGGTACAAAAAAGGATTGTCAATTCTATGAGTCATTCACATTTGATAATGTGAACTACTCATTATATGATTGTGTTTACCTTTTTAAGCACGGTGAGCCCAAGCCTTATATTGGAAAGATATTGAAGATATGGGAACAACCGGGCCATAAGAGAGTAAAAATTTTATGGTTTTTCTGCCCAAATGAAATTCAAAATTATTTGGGAGATCATGCACCATTGGAGAAGGAGATCTTTTTGGCTTCTGGTGAAGGTGTTGGTCTTTCCAATGTCAATACACTGGTAAATTTGATTCATGTCTTTTGTCTCGATAATGTTGTAGTATGTTCCACTTTGTACCCTTTCAAAATTATGTTGCAACTCTATAAGATTAAAAATATAAATATTGAAATCATAGGCGACATTCAAAATAGGAAGTATTTGACACAAGGAAAGTATGAGCCTAAAAAATTTGTGTTGTGATGTAATATAGTTCTAGCATTTTTATTAGATTTAAGTAACGTTTTTTTTGGATAGAGATGAAAAAATGCGAGCATGTTATATTTGATTATCAAATTTTTGTTTTTGATGAATGTTACTTTGCCTCCTTCACTTATTATGCCGCATGATATTTGTTAAGCTAGTTGCATGCGTATTTCCACATTCCCTAGCATGTTGTTTAACAATGTTTTTGAGGTTGAGTTTGCCTATCTTGAGATGAGGCTCAAAAAAAAAAGATGCCGCATGATGTTTTTGACTATTATGCTGCATGATATTTGTTAAGCTAGTTGCATGCGTATTTCCACATTCCCTAGCATGTTGTTTAACAATGTTTTTGAGGTTGAGTTTGCCTATCTTGAGATGAGGCTCAAAAAAAAAAGATGCCTTAAGTAGTGGGCATGGGATTATTATGCGAGGCACAACATGCCAATAAAATATGGGCTTTGAGGAATTGAAGTTGCTGCGAGAAGAACTGGTGAGATGGGCCATCCATGATTAGGTTATTATGGAAACCAAGGTCCGCCGTACCGGTACCGGTGGCGGTCTGGACTGGTACGTACCGGTTTCATACCGGTATGGCAGTCGTACCGGTCGGTTTTTCACTGAAAAGCTTTCGGTACCGGATCCCATGCTGATTTGGTACTGGTCTCTGCTCGGACCGGTTCATACCGGCTCGTATCAGCCGGTACGGGCTGGTACAGTATACCCTGATGGAAACCACTTGTGATAGAGTAAAATTTTTTGACCAATTGTTATTTTGGTACATACTACACTTCTTATCCCCTAGATGCTTCACAAGACATTGATGTGGCAACAATGACTTGCTAAAGTAGTTTGGGGCTTTACCTAGTTGTTTAGGGGTTCTGGGTCGATTACTGAACGGGGCATCCCCAAGCATATAAGCTTGGGCGATTATAATGTTCGTGGATCACCCTCCCTATTTCAAAACGATTTGCTAAAACGGACAAGAGTATAATAGATAGCAAAAATACTCAACTTGAGATTCCTATGGCGGGTTTACTCACATGACCATGTATTGTCCATATAAATTCCAGCCAAAAGGTCAACATAGTAGGATAAATGCATCCAATACTCAATCCTGAGCAGTATCGAAGTAGTATACTATGCTTTATGCCTTGATTGATGATATTTTTGCTAGTGGTATGCATAGTTTTTATGTTAGGGTAGCTTGGATTATCAAGGACACCAATAATACAGGATAATTTCATAATGTTACCCATGATGGAATGTGTCACAAAAACTAGCCATTAGACAAATCACTGAAAATATCAAGTGGTATGCATGGTGTTTGTGCTAGGGTGGCTTAGATTATCAAAAACACCGATAATACTCGATAGTTTCATAGTCTTGCCAATTAGTGGAATATATCATGGAAACTAGCCATTGAACAAATCATTGAATAATAGCGAAAACTAAGCCCATACATATATATGATCGTATTTTGCGTAGTTTTTATGTTCCTGACCCCCCTAATTTGAGACAAAGCATCTTAAACCACTTCCATAACAATAAGGAAGGGGGCCATTTCGGCTGGCTTCGCACCTATTTGCGTGTGAAGCATTTTTTCTTTTGGGAGGGACTGAAGCAATAGATCAAAACTCTAGTGGCCGCATGCGATATATGCCAAAAGGTCAAATATGACCCAAGAGCACCTCCGGGACTACTACAACCACTTTCCATTCCAAGCCTTATTTGGGAAGATTTGAGCATGGACTTCATAGATGGATTGCCGGTAAGCAGGGGCTACGAGGTCATCTTGGCAGTAGTAGATCGGCTGAGTAAGTATGCACATTTTATTGCACTTAAACATCCTTGCACAGCAAAATCAATGGTCAAAGTATTTGTGAAGATGATAGTACGGCTACATGGAGTGCCGTAAAGCATCATCACGGACTGAGACAATGTCTTTATGAGCGCCTTTTGGAAGAAACTATTCACACTGCAAGGGAGCAAGCTCAAGTACAGTTCTTCATACCACCCGCAGACCGACGAGCGGACAGAGGTCATCAACCAAACTTTGGAACAGTATCTGCGCTGTTTTTGCCATGAGCAACAAATACGATGGGAAGAATACCTTACATGGGCTGAATTTTGGTATAATACTTCCCACCACTCTTCTATTAAAATGAGTCCCTTTGAGCTAGTGTATGGCACTTTTCTCCCAATTTTAACTTCTTATGAGAGAGGCACGGCTAAAAGCATCGAAATTGAGAAAGAATTAATGGCACAAGACAAAGTCTTTGGAAATGTTAAGGAGCTTCAGAAGGTGTAGGAAAGAATGAAAAGATATTACGACAAGGGTTGAAGAGAAGTCATCTTCGAACCGGGCCAGTATGTCTATCTGAAGCTAGAGCCTTTCAAGCAAAAGTTACTCAAGGATAAGTTCAGCCACAAGCTTTCTCAGAGATATTACGGGCCATTCAAGATCTTAGAGCGCATTAGAGAAGTTGCCTACCGATTGAAATTGTCAGCCACATCAAGACTTCATCCAGTCTTTCATGTATCCAAACTGGAAGAAAAGTTAGGTAACCCAACTTTGATTGAGCAGGGACTACCATCCTTCGATGAGGAGGGCCGACTACTTCTTCAACCAATCCAAGCCTTCGAGTACTGAATGTGGTGAAGAGGACGAATTTGCCAGAAGGTATGGCAAGTCCTTATTCAGTGGGACTAATTACCGAAAGAGAAGGCTACCTAGGAGGACTATGACGAGGTAGCTCGGTCATACCCAACTTTCATCCTTGAGGACAAGGATGTTCTTGAAGGGAGGGGGATTGATGAAAACCCTCCAAAACTGCACAGCCATGGCACTCAGCCAGGCGAGGTCCAAGCAACACTCAAGGACCAGATCGGGCAACTGATGAGCCTAGAGGCTGACCAAGCCTTAGGTGGCCAAAAAAGGCAAAGGCAAACAAGTACATGCGCAGGCCAAGACCAGCGCCTGTGCGCGACGACAATACCAACGGTAGCACGTAGAACTAGCCCGCGTGCCAGAATTCATCCCATTAGCACAATAGGCGCCAATCGAGCAAGGCAAGGGCCGAGCACACTACGCGTCAGTGTCTACGCGCTCGGGCCAGCTGAGCGCGCCTGACCAGACGAGCGCATCCGACCAGATGAGCGCGCTAGCCAAACGAACCAACGGCTGTGTGTGCTACGCACAAGTGCTTGCGCACCTGGCCAGCCGCGCGCGCCAACCAAACAAGGCAACGGCTGAGCGCGCAACTCACAAGCTTCTGAGCGCCTGACCAGCCGTGCGCCCCTTGCGCGCGCTCTTGCCCAAGCGCGCAAGCCACAAGCTTGAGCGCGCCCATCAGCTTCGCGCGCTCTTGTCTGACTCCAGCGGACAATTTCTTCCCTACTACCCCAATAGGGCATCCGGCCAAAGCTCATCCCGAAGATTCCAAAGTACTGAGGGGCATTGCAAATGAATCTGGCTCGAGCCAGATCGCTTCGTGGCCTTGCGCAGGCGCACTGCAGCAGCAACCTCCTACTAAGCCAGTAGGGCATCTGCCCAAAGCCCACCTCGAGAGTTCCAAAGTCTGAGGAGCATTGCAAATGGATTTGGCCGAGTCGTGACCTTGGCCTTGGCCGTGCGCGGGCGCGCCGCAGCAGCGGCCCCCTACTATACTAGCTGGGCATCCTCCCAAATCCCACCCCAAGGGTCCAAAAGACCAAGGAGCATTGCAAAGAACCTCGCCTGGGTGCGCGCCAAGCTTTCCAAGATGCGCGGCCCGATCAGCCGGATCCCGCGAGCCAACGGCAGCCAATCCACTAGCTACAGCCAACCACAGCCAACTGTAGCCAACCGCAGCCAAGGGCAACTGCATCCCAACAACTGTATCCAACCTTGCAGTCTATAAATACTCTTGAAAGGCAGAAGTGCGGGGTATCCATCCAGATTGTGAAGAAACCTGTGGAGAGTCCACTTGTATGATTCGGCCTTAGGGCTTGGGCTAGGGAAAACCACATCAAGTTCTCACTAGATTAGGCTAGCCAGAGGAATGTCTATCTCTGCTAGATTGGGCTATTTGGAATTCCTTTCGAGTCCTTAGTAGATTGGGCTAGTGCAAAAACCTTGTATACGCCACTAGATTTATTTGTTTGCACTTGTACTCTGTATCCTTCATTCCAATTTAAATGAATAGCCACTGTGCATCAATTTTCATCCATCCAAGTTGTGTTCTATCTAATTTAGGCGTAGGGATTTGCTGCCAATTCCAATTTCTATGGGCAAAACTTTGGCGCTTACCTTCAAATCGGTCCACGGCAGCATTGCAACCCGGCTAGAAGCCAAGCGGCAAAGGAAGGCAATGGTGAGGGGCTTGGGGACCGAGAACGCCCCCCATTAGAGGCCCACAACCGCTCCCTCCGCCTCAGACTTCACTGCAACAACTTCCTCATTGCCCATCTCTTTCATTGCCTCATCGACCACTGCATCTTTACCCACCCATGCCCACTCCTCGTCTTCGCTTAGGTCCGCTACCCAAACCTGTTCCTCTAGGTTGCCGTTATCCACGGTGTCACGCTCTATTCTGCCTGCTCCGTTGCCATCGTGGGCCACCTCCATCTCTATGGCCTCCTATTTTTCCCCTCTCCTTCACCTTCTCTGCCCTCCTCAAGGCTTGCATCGCCGCCCGGTCCCTCTCTATAGGTGCCCAAGTGCATGCCTAGGCCCTTGCCATTGGGGTTTCATCTTTGACCTCTTCATGAACACCCTCATCTCCATGTAGATCAAGTATTTGACCTAGTGTTCGCTTGCAATGTGTCCAATGGAATGTTTGTTAGAGACGTTCCTTTTTTCCCCAAACTCTCCTCCAAACACAAGAAGCGAGCTTCCTTGTATGTCAATTAGTGCAACTTGAGTTGCAATGCAACTTGAGTTGCAATGCAACTTCGACTATAGGGCTCTAGAAAGCCCCTTATTGACATTATAACGTTGAAACAACATACAGGTAAGTAGCTCTTATGACAATATGCATAGAAAAAGTTTTGAGCTTTTTAAGCAATAAATTTATCCATACATATACTATTGTTATATATTGTACATTTTGAGGAACATTATGCTATAAAATGATGTAATGCTGATGTAGCCTAGAAGTCAGGGCAGAAAAAGAAGGATAAATAATGGATGGAAATTTTGTGGTGGCAATGAAGTGTAGGAGGAGTCAACCTCCTTGGATAGCTCGTAAGACAAGATCTAATCCCAGAAAAGTTAGTTCTAGAATAACACGAGCGAGATAAACATATAACTTAATTCATTCCTGCCTTCAAAGACATACAAGGAAGCCTTACATAGACTCTGAAACTTTCAAGACTTTGAATAATAAATCAGCCCTTGGAACTAAACTTTGACAGATGATTGAAGACTACATTTAAAGACCCAATTGGAAAATTAAAAGACTCCTTTGACCGACACATTCTAGAGACTCTTTACTCTTTAATGATCTTTTTAAGTTCCTGCATATCTTCAGACATTTAAGTGGGCTGATTCCCATCATAAGGAATTGGCTTAGTGTAGATCAGATTGTGAAATTATAGACAGAAGCAGCTGCATGAATATGGTTTCTCAAAAGCTTGTTGATAAGCTCAAGTTGAAGACAAAGGATCACCCCCAACCCTACGAAGTTGCCTGGATACATGATACTTCCCTCTTAGTCACTTAGTAGTGTTTGGTAACTTTTTCAGTTGGAGATAAGTACGTTGATTCTGTTTGCTGTGATGTAATTCCAATGAGGGTATCCCATACTATATTGGGACGGCCTTTGCAGTATGATAGAAAAGCACATCATCATCATGAAATCAATACCTATTCGTTTTCATACAATGGGCAAAAAATTAGGCTGCAGCCGAAAAAACATGAAGAATTTCAACTTAAGACATCACAAAAGAAAGCTTTAAACATGCGATCTGAAAAGAAATTTGCTGCTGAAAGTAAAGGGCATTGTCAATTGTTCGGGATGCTCCAAGTGAAAATAACAACCAACAAAAGGAGTTAGAACCTGGTATGAAAGGGTTGCTGTATGAATTTCAAGACTTGGTTCCAGAGGGAGCTGTCCAAAAGCCTTCCTCCTTTGTGGGACATTCAGCATGCAATAGATTTAGTACCTGCAGCAGTGTTGCCCAATCTACCAGCCTATAGAATGAGTCCCGCTGAATATGAAGAATTGAAAAGACAAGTGAAAAAGTTGCTCAGTAGAGGTCTTATTCGAGAAAGTCAAGTCCATGTGCAGTGTCAGCGCTGTTAGCACCAAAAAGGATGGAAGTAGTCAAGAAAAAAAAAAGTTTCAAGCTATATTAGCTCAAAATAAGAACAGAAAAGAAGGTACTTTTTCTCCTTTTAAGAATAAAGAACATAAAAGGTGCTTGGATCTGAGGGTGTAAACAAGATGAGATTGCAGAATCTGAGCTAGGTTATAAGCTTAAGTTTGATTATAAGCTCACTTCAGAATGGCTCCAATTTCAGATTTCCATGCCTTGGGGTTTCAGAGAGGAACAAGAAACAATTGGAGTAAGTACAGATCAGGGGGGATCATATGCAATAAGCTCTAGAGAGAGGGAGAGAGTAGGAAAAGGGGAGAATAGCAATGGGGCTGCTACCATTGTCATTTGAGTCCTCAGGAGACCCAAGCATTTTTTAGCCAGCTCTACTACTGGACGAGATTGAAAGTTGCTGTCGCTGGTTCTTGAATCTAGGAGGCCATAGGCATGGAGGAGAATTGGACTCCTAGATAGGCCTAGAGATATGATATCTAGGGGCTTTAGCTTTCTTTTTGGTTCCACCATTGCTTGTCATAGAGGTTCCTTAGATAGCACAAAAAACAGAGAGGGGATGAGAAATAGGTGCGGCAGAGGGTTGGTTTTTGGAGCTTTCTTGTACATCTCTTCCATCCCATCCTAACACCCCATATCGGTAGATACAAGGCCTTAGTTTGTATATTTAACAAGTATAATGTTGACAAGTAAACAAACCTTAAAAACTGTGAGATCTTAGATCTAATGGCTGAGATGCATTGAATATCATAAGGAACATGTCAAGTGTTCTTACAAATAACAAATAAAAATAATAATGTATAATTATATTCTTCAACCTATATGGAGTTGAATACAAGTGTGTTGGACCAAGCTTGTGTTCTATCTGCTTATTTTGAGCTTAAGATTTGGGCTTGTGTTTGATTTGTTTTTTTTTAGAACAAGCCAGTATTGAGTTGAATTTTGAGGCAGTAACTTGCTTGGTTGAGAGAATTTCTTGAATCCCATGAAGCATCATTAACAATCTCATTTTAACAATGGAATCAAGGTTTTAAAAGTTGAGATAGTGACCGAGATCTCTGTTTTTCTTGATCAAGATAGAAGGTGGGAGATTATGGAAAGATTTGAGATTTTTTGAGATCTTGATCAATATTTTAGAACCAAGATGTTGAAATCTCGATTGTTATGGTAAATACGAGATTGGAACCTGTTTTTAGGTATTAAGTTTGAAATATATTTACCTGAAAAATCTATTTAAGGAAGTAAAAAAGGTGAATAGAATATTATCTTTTGTATGTCATCATATTGGTTGTATACTAACAATTTATATTGTCTAAGGTAATGAGAACTGGTGTATGTGCGTGCATGTATTTATGTATGTATATATGTATTGATGAGTGCCTAATTATGATTATTGGACTTGTGGGTATGGTTGAAAGTGGATTGAATGGACCTACTTTTAAGATGGAGCCAATACAAAAATAATTTGATCCAATCCACACCCAAGTTATTTGGGCTAGGCTTGGATTGAAAAATATGACCTGCTCCAAACATGGATTGGATTTGGATCACTAAGTTCTCAATCAAAAACCAAACCAACCCGAATAGCTCCAAAACTAGTATACTATAAATTTTGGAAGCGCTCCTCGATCATAAGAAATTATTTTTCTTTCTATTTAGAGAACTGATGTAGCATGTTATTGATTTGTGCTGTTTTTATAATTTGTATGCCATTATCAATCAAATCTTCTGTGCAATATATTGTTGATATTCTACATGTTTCTTATTTTTATTTTATTGCATAATTTGTTTATAATATAATTAGGTATCAATATATACATGTTTATGTGCTTTGTGTTTGGATTGTTTTTGACCCAATGTAACTCGAAAAATGTGATGGATTGATCTATGAATGTTAAACCTGATTAAATCTAACCTGGATGGACATGGATTATGCTTGGGTTCATTTATATGACCTGTTTCCAATATGAATTGGATTTGGGGTGTGCTAGTATCTGATCCATCCTGTCTAGCTTGCAGCCCTACTTGTAGGTAGGCTAGTTCTATGAATCCAAACCATGGTTTTTGGTTACTAATGTTGGTCTGTACCAGCTGGAACATACTATGCTAGCTTGATATCAGTAACCTAATATTTGGCTGACATTGCACTTATTAAGTTATTCTTTTAATTTTTTTTATTATGAAGGGTTTTGGTTTATTTTTTTCCCACCTAACATGGAATTGCATGGCACAACACATGCCATGTCAGCCACTTTCTGGCACACCCCTGTGCCGACAGCACTTAAATCCTTGAACCAAAATAACTCTTGAAACTTTTAGAAATTTTGAAATTTTTTTTTTCAAAAAATGTTAAAATATGTTTCACATGTTCTTGTGTTATAGTTCTTGTTTTTCTGTTGTGAGAAATAGAGCTGTTGCAACCTAAAGGATTCAACATTGTTCCAACATGGTTGCCAGTTTTGGGAAATAAACATTTTTAGTAATCATGAGGGGTTTGTATGGAGATTCTAAATGAAAGTTGAGAGTTTGATTGTTTAAAATGAAAATTGAGACTTTACTTTTCCAAGCTGCAGTCATAACTCATACAATCTTTGGCAATTTTTAGATGCCTTACTAGAGGAGAATATTAGCTTTTAACCCAAATTGGATCTTGTCATGACATTTGATATTTTAAGATTGTCGGTGATTTGTAATGGAGAAAATGAGATTTAGAAGTATATGGATTGTTTGGATGATAAACTGTGCTTGAATAACTTGTCCTTTTCTATTGTGAATATTGTTGGCTCTCTTGATTGGTTGTAACAGAATGGGTGAGTTTTGGGGATATATGAATCCTTTGGGTTCTAATCTAGCATGAATTGGCTTTTGTCATTAATACTGTTGATCTTTTGGATTGATGCAACAGTTTTTTCCGTTGCAACTAAGGGCAAGAACTGTACTGTTATTGAATCTAGAATTCTTGTAACTTTTCTACAGGGACACCAGTGCGTGTTAGGTGTGAGTTCAAGAGCCACATCCTTCCATTATGTAGTGACTTATTCTTATAGTACAAGACCCAAGTGCCATACCAATTCTCATGTCCAAGTGTCAGGTATAGGTAGCAAATGATCTAGCAAATGATCCCTTGTTGATCCTGCAATTTATGCTCATGCAACCTTTTAATCCTTGAAGGTTCCCCTAAACTTGGAAGGTGTCCAAGTGAACGGGGGAAGGAGTCCATATTGCACTTTTTCTGTAGGTGCAAATTATGGTCAAAAAGCCAAACAGAAACAGGATAGAAGACACCATGAAAAACTTAGCTGAGATAATTGTTTGCTTGTTTTTGTCTTATCTATGAAGGGTTCACTAGGATAGTAGAGATTTTAGTTGGAGACTGGTTGATAGCTTTAATATTTGTTGAGGCATGGGCTTTTATCTCATCTTTTTTTTTTCATATAACACTATATTAAGCATAGATTAATATGGGATATTGCAGGGTTTCAGTATTAGTCCATTCATCTAGAAGCTGCAATCATGGAATAAGGAGTTTACAAATTGCCAATCAATTGCTTAAACTAAGTCATGGACTGCAATCCTGTTACCTTCATAAGTTGGGTCACACGATTGTTGTTATGATACTTGAAAACTTGTAATATATTTTTGTAATTCCTGTATTCTGTGAATTGATAACGATTTTTTTCCCCATGTATCTTACAATCTCCTAATGTTCAGTATAGGTGGATTAGCTTACCCTAAAATTAGCACCTAGCTTTATATAAAACCATTTTAAATCAATCTAAATCAAATATTATGCTTTCCCAGTGTGATTGTGCATCTCTATTGGGTTGCTTTAGGATTGAGTAACCTATCTACGAGGAATCTGCATGGCCACTGCAAGTCTGACACTGATTCAGCAAGAGATATTCCCAAGTGCTACATCTGAGCTTGCTCCGTTGTTTGTCTTGTGCTGCCATCTTTTGAAGTTGACATGTTATTCTAACTACCATCCCTTAATGTTTGAAAGGTTCTTTTGGCCAAAATCATTTTTATATCTGATTGCTTGGTGCACTTTTTGTGTTTTATTGGATGGGAGCATATTATTGTGCTTTATTTGCACGGATCCATGGTATCTTTTTGTTCTATACTTGTTCTCTCTATTTCTTTTAATGTCCTTGAGAAAATAATTATTTGGCGAAATTATCTTAACATTTTATAAATGTAAAAATAGGAAGCTATAGCTGGCAAATGTTGTGTAATCTGCACTTCAAAGGACGAGAGGAATCGACAACCTTCCAGCGAAGAATTGGCTATGGCTGATTACATCTTTTATCGCACATTTGATGTTGGAAGCTATGAAATATCTGAAAAGATAGCAGATAGAATAGCTGGTGTTGAAGGCAAGTATTTCACTGTCATTTTTCCTGTTTGTGTTTGTAATTTGAACTTTGAACTTCATGTTTTTCTGATCTTCCTATGTTTGAACATATTTCAGTTAAGTATCTTTTAAACTGGAAAGAGGATCAGAAGCCAAAGTTTGAAGCAAATTCTAGCGGAGATCAGAAGTCGGAAGATAAACCTTCGAGGAAAATGACATTGACTGATGACCCAGCAAAACCCCTGGATAAGGTGTCCTCTGAGAAGGTGAAGCTTGGGGAGAAGAAAGCCAAACCTTTAGATGAATCCCTGAAGAAGGTGTCTCCTGCTGCTCTGGAGGACAAAGTTAAAAAAGCTGACCTTCAAACAGTGGGAGTAAAGAGAAGACCAGATCAGAAGCCAAAACCTGGAGCAGCATTTGAAGCAATTGGTGATGAATATCAGAAGCCAAAGTTTGAAGCCAGTGTTGGATATCCAAAGTCAGAAGATAAACCTTCGAAAAAAATGAGATTGACTGATGGCCTGGCAAAACCCGTAGATAAGGTATCTTCTGGTAAGGTGAAGCTTAATGAAAAGAAAACCGAAACTTTGGATAACTCCTGGAAGAAGACATCTCCTGCTGTTATAGTGGCGAAAGATAAAAAAGCTGACCCTCAAACATTGGAAGTAACCAGGAGACCAGATACGGTAAGATTTACCATACACATCGATGCTTATTGTTTGTAGGTGGTAATTGATGAACATGAGTGGACCTATCTGTGCACTATCCTTCATATATGCCTTCAGTATACTCCTTATACCCCTCCTGCTTCTTTATTATGTGTTCAGTTTGGATATCTAATTGATGGTTTTTTATTGTTATTGTACCCTTCTGGCGAAAGGTTTTCTACTATTCTTGTGTCATTCTCTTGTTAACTCAGTCTTAATCAACATTGCCTGGTGATAGAACATGATGCTTGTAATCTAAGACAAGCAATAACGTCAACATTATTGCATGGTTCAAACCAAGGTTCGCTGTATCAGGAGCGGTAGGCATATTGGTCGCCTACCGGACCAGTACGGTTCCGGTTTGTACCGGCCGGTAGGTGACCGGTATGGTTCCGATTTCGGTTCGTACCGGAACCGGCTGGTACGAACCGGCCAGCTCTTTTCCGCTGGAACCGACTGGTACGAACCGGCCAGCTCCTCCCCGCCGAAGCCGGGGAAGAAGAAGAGAACGAGAAAGAGCGCATGGAAGAGAGGGAGGGAGGAGACCAGTGGCCGCCTCCCTCCCTCTCTTTCCCGCACTCTCTCTCCTTCTCTTCGCTTCTTCATCTCCGGCACAGAACCAGCTCGTACCGGTTTTCACGGCTCCGCCGTATTGGTAGCTAGCCGGACCGATCTGATACGGCCGGTACGGGCCGGTTCGGCGAACCATGGTTCAAACCATTGGCAATAAATTGAACACATTATGAGCATTTAGAGACGAGATTGCTAAGGTGAATGTTCTCAAACATGATAAACTTTTGATGGAAAACTTAGTGCATCTTGTAAAAGATGGGTTATCTTTACTTTGATATGTCTTGAAAGCTTTGTTGGATCTAGAAAAATCTGAGGAGTTGCAGGAAAGTATGAAGAAGCTTGGATTTACCAAAGGATAGACCTTTTCCTCAAGAAAGATAATAAAGTTGTTGTAGCCTCAAAAGGAAGAAAGGCCAAAAAATTGATCAAACTAATTTAGAATAAGAGAATATGGCTTGTTGGTTATGATTTATATGTGGATTGAAAACAGCAAACGAGTTATTGCCTAGTGAACCATCTTATATCATACATGACAGATGTAGGCACTAAAAATGAAGTTATCATGTTAATGATGTCCAGGCAACCATTTAGCTTTCTTCTTATTAAACCCTCTCAAAGTAATGTCTCATGCCAATCGTGCTGCATTGTTGTTCAGTCTTTCTTCTTTTCTATATGCTTTCAAGTCACAGCCATGTTGATCACATGTTGGCGGGAAAGTGCAATTGCGAACCTGCACATGTGCAAACAAATTATGTGAATACCAGATTTCTCATCCATTTGGCTGTTTAACAGTTTGTTGTGCTTGGGACAAAATGGCAAATGGACTTGTAACTATTAAATGATAGATTATCCGTGCATGAACTTAGGAGAATATTTGTGGTAGAATCTACAAAGGATATGATATGGAATGAGTTTTAGTTCTTTGATTATAAGATTTTCATGCAAACTTGATTTTCATCCTATGGCTGAAGATACAAAAGTGACAAACGTGTAGAATATAATTTATCCAAATTGGCTGAAATAACTGGACCAATGTTGCCTTATATCCAGTGTTGGAGCAGCATATGTGCTTTCTAGATTTAGAAGTAAAATAAAAGCAAAAATACACTAATAGGCTTTATCAGCCTATTTGTGAAGATACATGATATGATCAAAATTTCTGTGATGGTGTATATGTGAATAGCATGGCTTGGCTACTTTGAAACATATTCTCAATTATTTACACATAAGTACATGCTGATTTCTTGTATTATTCTTCTGGTATTTTGGTTTTCTAATTGCTTCACTGCCTCTAACTGGCAGAAGGATATCATAATCCTGAACCTATTTAAACCTTCTTCCTGGTAACCCATTCATAACATAATGTAACCTGGCAAACATATTTTCGTCGCATGTAATCATCCTTTTTTTTTAATGGACTTGTCTTATGTGATCATCATGTTACACAAGAATGTGCTAAAGCACAAATATGATTAGAATTTTCCTGTCCAGCTCTCTCATCTTTTAATAACCTTAATGTCTTTTTGGTTTTCCCTCTTTGGTGCTGATCTATTCTATCCTTAGTGTTCCAGGTCCAATTAAAAGTAAGGATGGACTTTGAAACTGAAACTTTAAAGTTTAAAAGGTGGTTATTGGTAATAGTGTTCCCTCTTGTAATGTTATCTTGGGCTTATCAGGTGACAGGATAAATACAGGCCTAGAAAAGTCAGCATTTTTTATGTGTATTCACATCTATGCAGAGGTGAATTCTGGGTTTCAACTTTATCAACTGCATATTTAGCTGTTACCTATAAATTTCAATTGATATCTAATAGAACACCTGACCTGATTTAGGATAAGTCTAAATTGATTTGGTTCTTCCTTTTCTGCTTTACTTGATGGAACAAATTCAATTGGTAATTGATAGTTTGTTCAAGTGTCTTTTCTTGAATATAGATCTGGTGATATCATTGTCCTTGGACAAAGTTTTTTTTCTAAAAAAAAGGAAAAAAACAAGTAGTAGAAGTCCACGCCTTGGCTGTTTGAAGTACATGAAAAATGGTTGTAGTATCCAAATGATTGCATTGAGAAAGGGTAATAAAAGGGTATGAATAAATTCACGGTGTATAACTATGTTATCTGCCTTGGGCACTGGGATTGTGCTTATGTAACTTCAGCATGTTAGTTGATGACCTTTCTTTCCATGCATCTGGAAATGCTTTTATGTATATTTTTAAACTTTTATTTTGTGTCAAAGGTTACTTTTGGTGCAAAACTATGAAAACTTCGGTGCTGATCTACTTTTTTTTTCAATTTTCATGTTAACAGGATAGAAGCAAGTGGTTCAAGGGACTTGTGAGTAGCCTTTTTTTTGCTAGCATTTTCTTTTCTTTTCATTCGTTCACATGATTTCTCCATAACAAAGTAATCACAATCAACTGTGTTAGCTGTATACATCTTGTGTTGCTAGTTGATTTTCTTTTAATCCAGTGCAATTCAGCTAGTTTAGTCATCCTTGTGCAGTGCAAAATATATTTACCATTTCTGGGCCTTTTTTGCCTATTCTGTTTTTTTGTTTTATAGCTTTGAACATATGCAGATTCTGCTTACTGCAGTTATGGCTGCCTGCTCGTCATTGATTACTGTAGTACTGACATAATTGATGGCACTGTCCACTCAGGGTGGTGTACCTGCTTCGAATCTCACTAGAAACTCATCTGCCACACACCTGCTTCTTAAACATTTCCTTCAATTTTTTTTTGGAGAGACCCACTTCTCCTATATGCACCCAACTCTGCCCCCACACTTGCCCCTACTTCCGGTAACTAAGATTTGTACCAATATTTCTTGGTCATAGAAGAACAATATTTACAGTCATCTAATGGCAGGGGTGCAACATCACATCTAGCAAGAAGTCAATCCATGTTATGAGCTATTTTTGCGAGTTTATTCTACTGCTAATGCTAAAAAAGTTTGACTTACCTTTTGGTTTGTTAGGATCTTTAAATAGGTGCTAGTCCTATTTGTATGTTTGTTCTACTAATTTAGCTTATGAGGTTAGGTATATCCATGCTCACGGTACTGGAGATTCTGACAAATCCTTTGTCTACTATTTGATAAGCGATGAAGAAATAAAGCAAGAAATTCAGATCTTGTTTCTCAGTATTTAATGTATGCTATAAGCACTTTTTAATAATGTGTATCTGATCTATTGGTTTTTCTTTTTCAA